>NC_135870.1:2452594-2545094 GCF_031162955.1 Sander vitreus | reverse complement strand
CACGCGCAGAACGTACGCTCAAGTCGGCGTCGCTTCGGTGTGATCCGAGGCACTTCTTGGACCGACTCGAGGAGACGGGAGCCGAATGATCAGTCCGACTGCCTTTTTGGTGTGTCAGAGCCTTAAAGGATCAACCAGCTGTGTGTTTAACGGTCTGATCATCTCAGCTGGACTTGTAGTCGTTATATTGTTGGCTAGTTTACTTTATAATACAACATCAGATTTTATAGAGAGATAGATGTGTTTTGTGTGCAGAAATCTTAACGTGTAAAGTAACTAGTAACTAAAGCTGGAACAGATGAATGTAGTGGAGTAAAAAGTCCAATATTTCTCTCTGAAATGTAGCGGAGTAGAAGTAGAAAGAGGCATGAAAAGAAAAGACTCAAGTAAAGTACAAGTACCTCAACATTTGGACTTAAGTAAAGTACTGGAGTAAATGTACTTAGGTACATTCCGCCACTGGAGTTATGTGTATGTATCGGTGTGTGTTTGGGTCTTACCCTTGAAGCAGAAAAGTCCGTGCCTGTCGCTGGGGTTGGGGTAGCCGGTTTGGTTGTCATACTTGTAGAGCGTGCGAACCCCGAGCTGGTTTCCTCCGCACTGAGGCCTGGGGACGGTGACCGGGTAGCGCACGCTGCCGTCAGACAGCCAGCCGTAGTCGCAGCGGTTCAGCCCGGACCTCCAGGCTGCGTACAGCTGACCGGGCGACGCCAACACGGCGTCGTGCTTCACGCACTCGTCTCGGGCCTGCTGCAGGGTGAGCTTATCTCTGACGGAGGGGGGGTAGAAGACGTCGCCTTCAGACAGAAAAGACACACAAAGACAATAATAGTAAATACAAGTAAGTAAGTAAACTAAGTATGTTGATGTGGAACTATTGCTGAATTGTTTTCGCTTCCACTTGTGCGTTTACCTTGTATTTTATCGACGTAGCAGTACACGTCGTATTTCTCCGCGGCGTCTCGGAAGCCGTACGTTCTCACTCCGGGTCTGCTCAACAGATTACCTTCACAGCCGGGACGGGGCAATGTGATTGGGTATCTGAGGAAACAAATAAAAGGTAGCACACATAATTTAACTGCCAAAATATCCCTACGTCAACATTTGAGTCTTAAAAACCTGATTTTCTGCCAATGCAATGGGAATATTTCAACATTCTTCTTGCAAAATACTTGAAACAAGGGTGCGATATTCTTCTTTTGTATATTTCTTTCATTCACTTTTTTTTTGAGGAAATCCAACATACAGACAAAGCAAAAACATGATGTTAACGTACAAAGACTGCAGAAGACGGAGGTCGGGGTGGATGGATTGGTCTACGAAATAAGATTCAGAGACGGATATTTCCGTTTTCTACCGACAATCAACGTTGGTTTCCATCGCTATGAACATGATTGTTCTACAGCGGTAACCAAGTCGCTTTGATTTGATGCGTCATATCAGAAAATTGTTTGGGGAGACACTAGTCTATATCCACAACGTTCCACTTCCTGTTCCTGGATTGCTCCATTGCCGACGGAAATTCTGCCCGATTTCACTCATTAAGGCCGGATGTCCGTCTCCTTCCTCTGTCTCTGTGTTGGCGTTCTAACCTCCGGTGGATTTATGAGGACTATGGTTAACTGCTCCTCAGATCTCTGCAGGGTAAATCCAGACAGCTAGCTAGACTATCTGTCCAATCTGAGTTTTCTGTTGCACGACTAAAACTACTTTGAACGTACACATGTTCCACCAAAACAAGTTTCTTCCAGAGACTGTTTTGCAGAGGCACCGTGGCTCCGTCCGGAGCTTAGCCCCGCCCCAAGACGATTGTGATTGGTTTAAAGAAATGCCAATAAACCAGAGCACGTTTTTCTCCCATCCCGAAATGCTGTGTGGACTCCCAAGACCCTCCTCCGCAGCGCTGTGGAGGAAGGTCTGGCAATGCGAGACTAGGGAGACAGCAACAAATGATGTTTGCCGATGGAAGTGTCAGATCAGAAAACGGCAACATGATTCATCCTGGAAGGTAAATAAACTTTATCTGGCATTACATTTGGAAGATATTACTCTTTTTTTTACTCTGATTGTGGATTTAACTGCAGAACAATCTTTAAGTCAATATTTGAGTTCTAAAAACCTGATCTTCTGCCAGTGCATTTAGAATATTTTAACCTTCCTCTTGCAAAACACTTGAAACAAGGTTGGTTTTTTCCACTGGTTTTAAGAAAAGAAAATGGTAAGAACTCAAATGCAGATACAGACAAAGCAAACCCATTGTTTAAATGTACATGTGACTGTATTATTCCCCTGCATGTCATTCAGTTATGTTTGTACTTTAGCTTTTTCTGTAAGCGTGCTGTGTCCATAACGTACGGTTTGTGACAAAGAATTTCCCCTTGGGGACAATAAAGCCTAAGTCTAAAGTCAGAATTTTTTTCACACACCTGACTGACTGGTCGGCAAGCCAGCCTGCGTCACAGCGGTCCAAGCCGTCCTCAAAAGCAGCCGTGAGTTGTTCGGGCGTAGCGATGGACGCTCCTGCGTTTCTGCACGCCTCCACAGCGCCAGGAAAATCCAGAGTGTAGCGGCTGGTGTTGGCTCTGTAGTGAAACACGACACCTGGAGAGAAAGCAGAAACTATCAGATACAGATGTGAACAGTTGTGAAAGGTAGGGCTGGGTACGGATCTCATCAGTGAGCCAATCAGCATGCAGTATCTTTCTACCAAGATCTAATAATGTTTTCGATTGGCTGTCTAACGTTACACGTCGTAGAGACTCTACGTCACCCAGAGACGGAGCTCACAAAGTAGGAGTTGAAAAATAAAGTGTAATTTCTTTCCGTTTTATACAATTGGTATCGTAAAAAGTATTCGTGATCGAAGTCACGTTATTGGTATCTGTACCGCTATCGAAGATTTTTGAACGATACCCAGCCCTAGTGAAGAGTTATGAACAGTTGTGAAGAGTTATGAAGAGTTGTGAGCGGCCGCTGGCCACCAAAGTGTTTATCACGTTTTTTTGTTTTTTTTTTATGATATCCTTAATGTCAAGTTTTGATGATTTTCATCTTTGTTTCTAAGTCCTGGCAGATGGCTGTAAATACTACAACACCCATGAGCCTCGGCAGCTGTTCAGAGGCGTGAATCAGAGCAGGGCTGCAACTAACGATTATTTCCATTGTCGATTAATGTGTGGATTATCTTCTGGATGAATGGATGAGTTGTTTGGTCTCTAAAATGTCAGAAAATGGTGAAAAATGTGGATCAGTGTTTCCCAAAAGACCAAGACGACGTCCTCAAATGTCTTGTTTTGTCCACAACTCAAAGATATTCAGTTTCCTGTCACAGAGGAGAGAAGAAACTAGAAAATAATCACATTTAACAAGCTGGAATCAGAGAAGTTTATTCATAGAAAATGACTCAAGCCGATTAATAGATTATCAAAATAGTTGGTGATTAATTTAATTTAATAGTTGACAACCACCGATCTAAAAGGCTTCGTCGTTGCAGTGCGTTTGCACCATGGTTACTAAATTCATCCAAAAGACACCCAGAAATTTGAAGGGAATTGATTTAAAGAGGGACAATGTTCCCTTTGTTACATTGTTTTGTTTTGTCACAATAACACGATCATGTGTGCTAAGATGGGATTCCTACAGTTGTAGTATTGCTGTGAAGTTAGAAAACTGAATCAAGTTTGCTAACATTTGCTGGTCATGCTAGACCAAGTAAGATTACTTACGTACTTACTTATACCCTGCTATGCTCTACTACGCCCTGCTATGTCCTGCAGTGCCCTGCTATGCTCTACTACGCCCTGCTACGTCCTGCAGTGCCCTGCTATGCTCTACTATGTCCTGCTATGTCCTGCAGTGCCCTGCTATGCTCTACTACGCCCTGCTACGCTCTACTACGCCCTGCTACGTCCTGCAGTGCCCTGCTATGCTCTAATACGCCCTGCTACGCCCTGCTACATCCTGCTATGTCCTGCTATGCCCTGCTATGCTCTGCTACGCCCTGCTACGTCCTGCTACGTCCTGCTACGCCCTGCTACGCCTGCTACACCCTGCTACGCCCTGCTACGTCCTGCAGTGCCCTGCTATGCTCTACTACGCCCTGCTACGTCCTGCAGTGCCCTGCTATGCTCTACTACGCCCTGCTACGTCCTGCAGTGCCCTGCTACACCCTGCTACGTCCTGCTATGTCCTGCTATGTCCTGCAGTGCCCTGCTATGCTCTACTACGCCCTGCTACGTCCTGCAGTGCCCTGCTATGTCCTGCAGTGCCCTGCTACATCCTGCTACGTCCTGCAGTGCACTGCTATGTCCTGCAGTGCCCTGCTATGTCCTGCTACATCTTGCAGTGCCCTGCTACGTCCTGCTACGTCCTGCTACGTCCTGCAGTGCCCTGCTATGTCCTGCTACATCTTGCAGTGCCCTGCTACGTCCTGCTACGTCCTGCCGTGCCCTGCTATGTCCTGCTACGTCCTGCAGTGCCCTGCTACGTCCTGCTATGTCCCACTACGTCCTGCAGTGCCCTGCTACGTCCTGCTATGCCCTGCTGCACCCTGCTACGTCCTGCTATGCCCTGCTGCACCCTGCTACATCCTGCTATGCCCTGCTACACCCTGCAGTGTCCTCCTATGCCATGAACTACTACAACTACTATTTCTAGTCATAGTTCCATCATCTTTATTGTGATTATTATTATTGCCATCACACCCCCAACCGGCACCGTCAGACACCGCCCACCAAGAGCCTGGGTCTGTCCGAGGTTTCTCCCTAAAAGGAAATTTTCCTCAGCACCCGAGGTTTCTCTCTGTCGCACTAAATGCTTGCTCTTGGGGGGAATTACTGGAATTGTTGGGTCTTTGTAAATTACAGAGTGTGGTCTAGACCTACTCTATCTGTAAAGTGTCTCGAGATAACCGTCGTTATGATTTGATACTATAAATACATTGAAATTGAAATTAACTTTTCATTTGTAAAAGGGAAGATTGTGTTGTTCCTTTATTCAAAAGTTACATAGTCTGACTTTAAGATGCAAGAACCGGGGATGCAACTTAAGAACCTGGGACGTAGAGCGGAGCGATATGGAGAAAATCAAATATCACGACATTTTTGACCAAATACATCAATGCCAATATTGCAGCGATATTGTTGGGTTGACTATTGGTGCTTTCACAAAATATTACCACAAGAGTTTTGATAAATAATCATCAGTAATGTGGATACAATGACTAAGAGGGGAAAGGCAAATAATAGAACAGCTAGTAAGTTTGGTAAGTTCAGAAAAGTACATCACTTTACTGTAATGCAGCCTTTAAAACCAGCATTTACAGTTCATGGTTACAACAGAGGACCTATGGTGCCGTTAACGTTGTATCAAAGTGGAAGCTAGCTTCATTTCTGTGACTTGATGGAGACGGGAGGTAAGTGTCCATTTCATCAACCTGTTCTACCTGATGAGACAGAGACTGTCTGCTGACATTATGAATTAACGATTCACTCTGGACAGAAACCGGATAACTCCAACGATCGTTACGTGACAGTATAGAGAAACAGCTATTTCAGCTGTCATCCTCAGACTATACGTAGCTGTTGTCTTGTGTCATTAGCTCCTTTATTTCCAGCTGGGCGGGAGGATTATTATTATCCTGGCAGAGCTGCAGGACGATGTGAATAGATGAACTGAGCCGTTGTGTGTCGCTCAGAGGGAGCGTCTTTGTGCGGGGCTGCTCAACAAAGAGACCCGTTCAGTATTAATGTGGAATCTGTGGAAATGGGTGGGAGCGAGGGTCGGCTTCCTCACGGCGCTGTGGGGTTTACACACTGGACGGACAAACTATATTTAATTCAATTTAATATACAAGCTGGTATATCACAGTTTGGAACGGGCCATTGCTTGGCCTCCTTTCGTTCAGCTTGCAGCTTTCTCCAGGACCATCGTAACCCGAAATAACTTACAGAAGGACCCCAAAGCACTTAAAATGCAAATTAACTGTATACTATTTCCCTATTTAGTACTTCTATAATTTCTTTTTATAAAACACAACCGGTCGTCTGCATCAACAGAAGTATATTTCCAGGATAAAGCGTGATGTCCGGCGCCCCTCACTCACGTTTTAAAGAACATTTGGATGGTGCAACAAGGCAGGTCTGCTTTGTTCTTTCGGGGAATGATTGTTAAGATTTACAAACAATATGTTTACACCATTTCCTCTCTAACTGGGACAATTTGGGACTGATAGGTGGGATTGCTGTGGACAAAGTACACACGGAGATACACTGGTAAGAGCCAATTACATTTAACGACTGAGAGGAAAATGATGTTGCGCAATTGCCCTTTACGTTACACTGCAGCTTGTTTCGTTTTCAACATTTTGGTAGCTTTCTTTCGAAGTTTTTGACACTTTTTTCAACCTTTATGTTGCTTTTTGACGTGACAGTCTCGCTTTACATCGGACTCATTTCAAAGATTGTTGTTCCCATTAGTCACTTAGACACAACAACAATGGGAAATGGGAATGGGGAAATTAGGTCCAGTTTGAAAAAAACCCAAAGCTACCCTTTAATATAAAGATATTGATCCCTGCAGCTTTTAAGAACACTTCCCTTCTGCTCAGAAAACAGCAGCCAAGTCTCCGCCGACGTCACACATCTGGATTTAGTCACTGAACACGTTTGACTCTTCATATTGACCGTTAATTCCATCAATAAAAGTGTAGAGTTGGCAGCGTGTGTTTGTTTTACTCACCAGTGACGTTGAGTCTGAGGGTGTCCTGGGTGTCCTCCATCCCGTGCATCACCTCACAACGGTAAAGCCCCGCGTCGCTCGCCCGGAGCCGCTTTATCACCAGGGAGGCGTCGCCTAGCAACAGTGGCTGGCCGGGCACCGTCACCCTCTTCATATAGTCCTGCCCCACCTTTACCACGCCCCCCTGCGCCACCAGTACCACCTTCTCCCCCGCTTCCTCCAGCTTCGACCACTTGATCCTCAGCTCCTCCGTGGGACTCGGGGTGGCGTGAGGAGTTGGGGGTCGTGTGGTGTATGACGGAGTGTGTGTCGAACTGCTGGGGGAAAGTGGCGTGATGGAGAAGTGGCAAGGCAGCACCACCCGGCCGGCCAGCGAGCCAGTCGCAGCAGGGGGGTTCTTCTGCATCGTCATCGAGTGTGGCGGTGCTGGAAAACAGGATCCTGCATGAGTGTGTGTCACACATGAAGCAGCAATTTCAGGTGATTGCTTTTCTTCACACAATGCCCACTTACAGAAACAAACTGAAGACTTCCAAAATTAAAAGCAGCATATCAGGAAGTATAGAATTGTGGTTTATGGCTGCAACAAACAATTATATCCGTCGTCGATTAATCTGTGGATGATTGTCTCGATTAATCAATTAGTTTTTTGGTCTTGGGGGGGATGTTTGGGTCCTTAAACACGGGGCTTTCAACCTGCGGAGCGGAGTTCATGTCCTGAAGAAGTTAAGGAGAAAACACGAGACTTTCACCAGGAAACAGGTGTTCATGTCCTGAAGAAGTTAAGGAGAAAACACAAGACTTTCACCCAGGAAACAGGTGTTCATGTCCTGAAGAAGTTAAGGAGAAAACACAAGACTTTCACCAAGAAACAGGTTTTCATGTCCTGAAGAAGTTAAGGAGAAAACACAAGACTTTCACCAGAAACAGGTGTTCATGTCCTGAAGAAGTTAAGGAGAAAACACAAGACTTTCACCCAGGAAACAGAAGTTCATGTTCTGAAGAAGTTAAGGAGAAAACACAAGACTTTCACCCAGGAAACAGGTTTTCATGTCCTGAAGAAGTTAAGGAGAAAACACAAGACTTTCACCAAGGAAACAGGTGTTCATGTCCTGAAGAAGTTAAGGAGAAAACACAAGACTTTCACCCAGGAAACAGGTGTTCATGTCCTGAAGAAGTTAAGGAGAAAACACAAGACTTTCACCCAGGTCACAATCTTTTTCTTACTTGTGTCGTCACATGACGCTCACCTTTTGTCTGCTAAACTCAACTGTAAATACCGCTAAAAATAACTGTTTAACACTGTGACTGGCCGGCGGTTGCCGTAATATTGTAGGATATCATACGAATTGCTATGCATAAGATTTCGTACAATATCAGACAAACCCATGCATTGCAGAATCTTTTAAACCCAGCGTGTCTTCTATCTGGAGGAAATGTGCAGTTCCCCAAATGGTGTGACTCACTTGAACACATGATGTAATGCATGACGCAGAAAGAAAAAAAGACTCATCTCTGGCCTTGGAGGAGTGGTGGAGCTGCAGCATTTTTACAACTGGCAGCAAAGTCAGCAGCAATCAAACTCTGGCTCCAACACACCAATTCCTCCAACAGAGTTGCAGGAAGTTCTCCCTGTGTGTGTGTGTGTGTGTGTGTGTGTGTGTGTGTGTGTGTGTGTGTGTATGCCTGTGTAACTCTCTAACAAGTCCTCCAAACCATACGACGATATGTTCCTACCCTCTAATATGATAAAATGAAGTTAAAAAAGATGGAGCTTTGGGTTCAAATCAGACGTTACCACGTGACCCAGAACGTGACGTAGCTCCGTTTGTTCTGTAAAGTAAAAAAAAACAAAAACTCTCCGTTTCCTTTTCTTTTTAAACTGGACATGAACCCCGGTCTCCTGGGTGAAAGTCCTGTGTTTGTTTGACCCATCGGGGGAGGACAGTCCTGTGTGACCAGGGATTACAGAAATGTGCTCAGAGCTGACTGTTGTTGTGTTGGAGTAACAATCACTTTCCACTTTGTGCAATCTGTCTCATATAACGCCTACGTCAGAGAGAGAGAGACAGTGTTGACTGGACTTACCTGGTTGAGGACGAGCAGCGCTCAGACACACGAAGCAGAGCAGGTGTGTGAGGACGTGTGGGATCATCTCAACACAATCTGGAGGGAAAAAAAGATGGCAGAGTCAATAATACAAATATCAGCGGTGGAGAAGTACTTTTACCCAAGTCTGCTAGTTACTTGAAATACAGTTTCAAGGATACTTTACTTGAGTATTTCTATGTTCTGCTACTTTATACTAACATTTCAGAGGGATATTGTACTTTTTACGGCACTACATTTATCTGAAATAAAGCTGCAACAATTAAGTCAAGTCAGCTTTATTGTCAGATGTGCTAAACATGCATGACATACGGCACAAATGAAATGTCAGTCTTCACGGACCAACGGTGCAAAATGCAATAAAAAAATGACAAAAAAAGACATAGAATAAACAATCAGCAATTTAACAAGACTGGTCGAGATTAATCTGCAACTAATTGTTGTTTTTCAAGCCAAATATTTCCAGATTCTGAGATGTGATTTCATGTTTTTCTTTGTCGTATATGATGATGAAGTGAATATATTCGAGTTCTGGACTGTTGGTCGTGAATGCGGGACTTCATTTTTAGACTTTTTTTGTTTCTACTTAAAGATTATTTTCATTATCATTGATTCATTGTTTATAAAAATATGGAAATATATGAATTAAAATGACTCCTTACTGAAGTCCAAAGTGACATCCATGTCTACAAACAGCTTATTTTGTGTGACCAACTGTCCAAAACCCAAAAATATTCAATTGGATTAAAAAATAAGAAAGAAAATCAGCAAATCTGTCTGTAACTGATTGTTGTTGTATTGTCCCAAACAAGTCTCTCTTGAGAATGAGACCCTGTGTCTCACTGAGAGTACCTTTATTTATAAAGGTTAAATAACATTTTTGAAAAGCTGGATTGAAGAATGATTTATATAAAAAGAAAATGGGGGCAGTGGTGGCCTAGGGGTTAAGGAACCGAGTTTTGGGACTGGCAGGATAAAATCTGGGTGGGGAAAGTGAAAGAGCAGCGCTTGTCCCTCCCTCATTACCACCACTGAGGTGCCCTTGAGCAAGGCCCTTAACCTCCAACCGCTCCAGTGGAGCTGCCCAGTGGCCAGTAGATCAGACTGTGGTAGTACTGGGCAGCTTCCAGTATGAATGTGATCAGATCAGACTGTGGTAGTACTGGGCAGCTTCCAGTATGAATGTGATCAGATCAGACTGTGGTAGTACTGGGCAGCTTCCAGTATGAATGTGATCAGACTGTGGTAGTACTGGGCAGCTTCCAGGTATGAATGTGATCAGATCAGACTGTGGTAGTACTGGGCAGCTTCCAGTATGAATGTGATCAGATCAGACTGTGGTAGTACTGGGCAGCTTCCAGGTATGAATGTGATCAGATCAGACTGTGGTAGTACTGGGCAGCTTCCAGTATGAATGTGATCAGATCAGACTGTGGTAGTACTGGGCAGCTTCCAGGTATGAATGTGATCAGATCAGACTGTAGTAGTACTGGGCAGCTTCCAGTATGAATGTGGTCAGATCAGACTGTGGTAGTACTGGGCAGCTTCCAGTATGAATGTGATCAGATCAGACTGTGGTAGTACTGGGCAGCTTCCAGTATGAATGTGATCAGATCAGACTGTAGTAGTACTGGGCAGCTTCCAGTATGAATGTGATCAGATCAGACTGTGGTAGTGGCAACTGTATGGGCAGATCAGACGATGTGAGTACTGGGCAGCTTTCAGTATGAATGTGATCAGATCAGACTGTGGTAGTACTGGGCGGCTTCAGTATGAATGTGATCAGATCAGACTAGTGAAATGCTGGGCAGCTTCCCAGTATGAATGTGATCAGATCAGACTGTAGTAGTACTGGGCAGCTTCCAGGTATGAATGTGGTCAGATCAGACTGTGGTAGTACTGGGCAGCTTCCAGGTATGAATGTGATCAGATCAGACTGTAGTAGTACTGGGCAGCTTCCAGTATGAATGTGGTCAGATCAGACTGTGGTAGTACTGGGCAGCTTCCAGTATGAATGTGATCAGATCAGACTGTGGTAGTACTGGGCGGCTTCAGTATGAATGTGATCAGATCAGACTGTGGTAGTACTGGGCAGCTTCAGTATGAATGTGATCAGATCAGACTGTAGTAGTACTGGGCGGCTTCAGTATGAATGTGATCAGATCAGACTGTAGTAGTACTGGGCAGCTTCCAGTATGAATGTGGTCAGATCAGACTGTGGTAGTACTGGGCAGCTTCCAGTATGAATGTGATCAGATCAGACTGTGGTAGTACTGGGCAGCTTCCAGGTATGAATGTGATCAGATCAGACTGTAGTAGTACTGGGCAGCTTCCAGGTATGAATGTGATCAGATCAGACTGTGGTGGTACTGGGCAGCTTCCAGGTATGAATGTGGAACTGGGGGAATCTGGCAGGTCGTCATTGCAAATGAGAAATTGTTCTCAATCGACTTACTTGGATAAATAAAGGTTAAAAAATAAAAATAGACTGATTGTTACAGTTTACTATACTTCTCCCACCACTGCATGCAGACATATTTACCCTCTGTATGTACATCTTATAAGTCATTACCCCTTCACTATAATATTTGGGTACGTTTATCTGCACTCGGACAGTGTTTGTACCCTCTGAAAACAGTTTATAAAAACAATTAAAAAAACCCATTCAATTAAGGAAATGATGGAATAGTCACTTGATCGGCAAATCTTCTGTCTGTATATTTTTATAACTTATTACCCTAGGGCGTAATTTCCAATGTGGACAGGGACTTTACAAAAGTCCTGTTTGTGTTGAGAGATTATGAGACGAAGAGTGCAAGAATGGGAACGAGGCTGAAGAAGAGACAGAGATTGTAAAAGGAAGACTGAAAGAATGGGGAGAGAGGAAGAAGAGAGAGCAAATATAAGAGAAAGAGTGGGTGAATAGGAGAGAGATTGTGAGAGGAAGATGAGGAGAGATAGATTAAAAGAGGAAGAGTAGAAGAATGGGAGACAGAGAAAGGTAGAGGAGAGAGAATAAAGGAGGCCCTTCACTGGTTTAGTCCATCACTCCCTAGGGCGTTAACTTCCAACGGAGACTTTTCAAAAATCCCTCCGCTTCTAGTTTGATATTATTTCATTCATAAGTCTCTGTGCCAGGCCCCCTATTTTAAACAATAAAGACAGAAAGATACATAGTTTAGTACTATTGTTTCCGGCAAGGGCGTAACTTTGGGTTCAATATTGGGGAGGAGGTTAAGATGTCCACTTTTTACATCAAACACTTCATTTTCTGCATTCTGGTGTCTTTTCTGCATCAATTTATGGTGCAAATGTCTTTATTTATGTAAAAGGAAATTATAATCGTCCTTGTACTGGCCGGTTTTGATTATTGGGGAGGTTGTAACCACCTATGGTTTCCACCTATGGTTTCCGGCGTAATTATTTATTAGAATGACCAACTTCATTATTTCCTGGATTTTGTATCCCCCTAGTCCCTAAATGTATGTAGAAATGCAGGAAATGAGAAACATTTTTTCTGGCAGAGGACCCCCAGACTCCCTGTTTTGTGTCCCCCCCCCCTCAATACCAAAGTTACACCCTTGCCCCTTCCCCATCATATTCAGTTAAGTGTATCTGCACTCAGTTTCTTTTTTTTACCACTGAAAACATTTTACAATAGACAATATTTAAAGAAATATGGAATAACTTGATCTGCAAATGTTCTTCTGTTATAGGGTTGTATGGTTGCATATTAAAGAAAGGACTGATTGAAAACACTGAGGTGTTTTTGTAAGTAAAGATGTAAAGGTATGGACATTTCAAAATGGATAGGACCTCCTTATAGTGAACTACTTTTGTGCCTTATATTTTAAGTATTTTTGTTCATTTTTAAAAAAATGACCTACTCATTATTAGTATTAACTTGATCTGTTTTGTAGCTGTATGTCTGTGTGTGTATCTTCATCATTCTGAACATTGTCCTGCTGGAAACTGGAGTCTACTTTCTACTTTGGGTTGTCCCAACAGGGACAGCTTCATGCATTAAGAATGATAGTTTATTTCCAATGTTTTAAGATGCCAATTAGGCAAAAAAGTTAAAAACAAAAGGATTTAGAGAGAGATGTGTGAGCACAGCTGTGGTGATAAGGCTTATCAAGAGATCAAGTGGTTAAACTGTCTGTCACTGGGGATGTAAATGGACCTAATTGGTCCCAAGTGCTACTTTTATCAATGGTTTTTTTTTTATCTTTGAGTTTTATCAGTGTGGGAACATTCCTGCCCACCCAAAAGATCTGCTCCTTCGGTGGTAAACCACCCCCCCCCTGCAGATCACAGCATCACCTGCAGATTTAAAGCTCTAAAATAACCAAATAGCTGGTGTACATCTCTGAAAATGATCTTAAAAAAGATTTAGACATGTTTTAGGAACTTTCTGTGCAGGAACGTCAGCAAGAAATGGGTAAAAAAAAAATGAAACGTCTTACCTTTAATCCTAAGAAAACAAGAGTCCAGAGATCCAGTTGCTCCTGTTAGTTTTATCACTTCAAACTTTCCCAAAAGAAATTCCCAAAGCAAACAGAGTGTGACAGGCTTGTTTCAGCAGCTCCTCTCTAACAGATGTGTGCTGCTCGGAGCTCTTCCACCTCTCAGCACCGGCTGCAAGTTCAAATCCACTTCACACCCGCTATTATCCAGACATAAGGAAGAGGAGGGAGGGGCGCACATGTCCGTATACCTCCCCTGATAATACGACGCCCAGTGCCGGGGAGAGAGAGAGAGAGAGAGAGAGAGAGAGAGAGAGAGGGGCGTTGACACAAAAAGAGAAATGGGAGGTGTAGATGGAGGAAGTGAGAATGGGGAAAGTCTGAGAGGGAGAGAGAGATAATGAGAGGAAGAGTGGAAGAATGAGAGAGAGGCAGAAAAGGAGATAAAGATTGTAAGAGGAAGAAGAAGAGGGAGTGATTATAAGAGGAAGAGTGGAAGAATGGAAGAGAGATTGTAAGAGGAGAGGAAGAAGAGAGGGATTATTATAGGAAAGGTAGAAGAATGAATGAGAGAGAGAGAGAGAGAGGGGGGGGGGGGCGGTGAGGCAAAAAGAGAAATGGGAGGTGTAGATGGAGGAAGTGAGAATGAGGAAAGCCTGAGAGGGAGAGAGAGAGATAATGAGAGGAAGAGTGGAAGAATAGGAGAGAGATTGTAAGAGGAGGAAGAGAGAGATTATTATAGGAAAAGTAAAAGAATGAGAGAGAGAGAGAGAGAGAGAGAGAGAGAGAGAGAGAGAGAGAGAGATGGCGAGGAAGAAACGTAGAGATTAAAGGGGCACTTCAGTGATTTGGTAAGCTATCGCCCGTTCATTAAGTTGGGACGACTTGCGAGAGACCGTTTTAAAAACAAGAAAGAACATCTGTGCAGCAGAAGCAGAGATATCCTGATTTTTCGAGCTCCAAAAAAACACTGCCTCCTACATTTCCCACAATGCAACTAGGCAGGCCCTGCTAGGACCTCAGGGCTGTTCAACCAGGAAGTGTGCCGAAAAAAAGTGTGCGTAACTTCTGGCCATAGCGGTATCCCTTCTAGGCACAACCTTCAATTGAACATAGCGACCAAACAGTGGAATTGCAACTCCCGGCCGTGATCACGTGATGCCCTCTGACTCAAAAGCGAGGGACAAAGCCTCACGCATCGGATGTCAGGCGCTATCCTGGAAGTGTACTTCCGCTGATCCAGACTAAACTCGCCTTAACTAGTAAATAGATTGACAATGTACAATTGTTGGAGTTCCCCTTTAAAAGATGATTCTAGAAAAACCACAAACAACCTTTTAATTTCATGACAAAATAACACGTTCACACTGTTTATTGGTACAAATGTTAAAATGACAAGTTTGTAAAATTATAGTAATCACGGTTAATTACCAGTCCATGAAGCACATTTTAAAAAGGGAAAAGTCCTTCCCAGTTTTTAAATACAACATGATGCTGCAGAACTACAGACAGCTGACACATTTAAAAAAGGAAACCTGATTAAATGTGTGGAGAAACACACATGAAGGCTCAGTGCAAAGCTTCCCTTATTGAGGCAGGTCTAGAAATTGTTTTAGGAGGTTTAAGGGTTTCTTTCAGTGGTTATAAAAATCCTGTAGGAACTTTAGGTTGTTCTGGTGATCATTTAAGCCCAGTTCAGACCAACGATTTGCGACGACACGAGTTGAAACTATCGAAAATAACTATTTTCTATAATTTCTTGCTTTGTTCTAAAGCCGCTCCCCGTCTTCGGTCTCTCTCCAACTCGCTCGGTCTAAAACTCCAGACTGACCTCATGAAGTGGCGTATGTATGACACGCCAATCCGTATGCCATTATTGGCGTGTTATCAAGACGCACACTCGCTTTGTAGCGTGTTTTATCAACGCCGTTTGGCCTCCATTGACTTACATTACCTTGCGATTGTGTGTCAATTTACGCCGTAGCGAGTAGTATGAAAGGGCGAAAATCCGTGTAGGGAGGTTGGGTCAAACAACACAGGCCTTTCACCCAGGAGACCGGGGATCGGGTCGCCCGTCACGTTTCTTTCGTGTCCCGCGTGTCATGTTCCCTAAACTCAACCGTTGCTTTCTTCTTTTCCTAAACCCAACCGGTTCTTCTTTTCCTAAACGCAACCCGTCCGCTGTATACGGCCCTCAAAATGCGTACAGATAACACACCACTTGGCTTAAGAAAGTGGGCGTGTATGTTTACGCGAAATCATGATGTCATGTTGAAAATTCTGCTATTTCGGCAGCCATTTCATTTACAGTTTGCAGCTGACTTTATCAGCTGACTTCTCTATTGGCTGTTGAAACAGGAGACGTCTCTTACGTTGTAAAACCAGCCTCTGGAGACTCCACCAGCTGACTTCTCTATTGGCTGTTGAAACAGGAGACGTCTCTTACGTTGTAAAACCAGCCTCTGGAGACTTGAACAGCTGAGTCGCAGCTACACCATCAGCTGGTTTGAGTCGAGCTGAGACGGGCCGGTTTAGACCGCCGAAACTTTCCCCTGGGACGCTCTAAAGCGTTTTCGTCTCGTATCTCGAATCTCAGGTCTGAACTGGGCTTTAGATTTATCTTGCGACCCTGTAGACTTGGGAACCGCTTTCCTCTGACAGCAACCCATAAGCAGAACCGTTCACACACACCATTCACCTGTTCTACAAAGGTTTCGTCTCATTGCAAATCTTCGGTCTGAACTGGGCTTTAGGATCTTTAGGTGGTTGCTGCAATCCTTTACGAGGTTCTAGGGTTAATTTAGATGGTTATAGCAATAACGTACTGTATGTTCTTGTAGGGTTTCTTCAGATGGTCCTAGTATTCCTTTAGGATCTTAGATTGGTTCTAGCAATCCATTAGGTGGTTGAATAGTCCCTTAGGAGGTGCAAGGGCTTATTTATGTAGTTTCAAACAATCGTTAAAAAATGTTAAAAGGTTTATTTGGATCGTTCTAGTGATCTTTTAGGATCTTTAAATGGTTCCAGAGATCATTTTGAATGGTTTAGGGTTCATTTAGGTTGTTGAAGTGGTGTTTAAGGATCTCTAGGTGGTTCTAGCGGTCATTAAACACTTAATGGCCGCTAGAACCACCTAAAGTTCATTTGGGTGGATCCTGCTATCCTGTAGGGTGTTATTAAATTCATTAAGGTGGTCCTAGCTATCCTTTAGTGTGTTTTAAAGTTAATTTAGGTGGCTCTAGCTATCCTTCAGGGTGTATTACAGTTCTTAAGCTGGATCTAGCTATCCTTCAGGGTGTATTACAGTTCTTAAGCTGGATCTAGCTATCCTTCAGGGTGTATTACAGTTCTTAAGGTGGATCTAGCTATCCTTCAGGGTGTATTACAGTTCTTAAGCTGGATCTAGCTATCCTTCAGGGTGTATTACAGTTCTTAAGGTGGATCTAGCTATCCTTCAGGGTGTATTACAGTTCTTAAGCTGGATCTAGCTATCCTTCAGGGTGTATTACAGTTCTTAAGCTGGATCTAGCTATCCTTCAGGGTGTATTACAGTTCTTAAGCTGGATCTAGCTATCCTTCAGGGTGTTATTAAATTCATTTAGGTGGTTCTAGCTATGTTTAAAAGTTTATTTAGGTGGATCTATCCATCTATCGTTCAGGGTGTTTTAACGTTCATTTAGGTGGATCTACCTATCGTTCAGGGTGTTTTAAAGTTCATTTAGGTGGATCTATCTATCGTTCAGGGTGTTTTAACGTTCATTTAGGTGGATCTATCTATCGTTCAGGGTGTTTTAACGTTCATTTAGGTGGATCTATCTATCGTTCAGGGTGTTTTAACGTTCATTTAGGTGGATCTACCTATCGTTCAGGGTGTTTTAACGTTCATTTAGGTGGATCTACCTACCGTTCAGGGTGTTCTGAAGTTCATTAAGGTGGATCTACCTATCCTTTATGGTGTTTTAGAGTTATTTAGATACTTTAGGATCCTTAGGTTGTTCTCGAGTTTAGGTATTCTTGAAGTGGTTGAACACCCATCAAAACACCGAATGAGTGAGTATTTTTGGAAGAATAATTTTCCTTCAGTAAAGTGTCACTTTCTACAAAAAAGAAACAGCAAAGGCTGGAGGCTGGAATGACATCCCAGTGAGACACTTTGTGTTTTTTTCCCCCTCCATTTGTCAACCATCTGTACGTTGTTACAGTAACAATTACAACAATTAAATTAACAATTCCACTGCAATCCATGACCCTTAATAATAATATAATGTAGTCTGTATAAAAATATGAGACATTTACCAACTAATATACCAAATCTCTCTCTGTACAGTCCAGTCAAAAGTCATCAAACAGATCCTCGACTTCGCAATTTGGTGCCGCAGCATCTGTAGAGCGCTGCGGGGGAATCTGCTTCTTACTGGATCCTCCTTGGGGGTCGGTCCTGTGTGACACACACACACACACACACACACACACACACACACACACACACACACACACACACACACACACACACACACACACACACACACACACAGGTCAGTGGGCTAATGAGGCTGGTTTACAGGAGAGTTTGAGAGTTTTCCTGTTGAGACGGGAAGTGTATCATGTGGCCCATAACAAGACAAGAAACACATGGGCATTTTTTATACCTGTGTGTGTGTGTGTGTGTGTGTGTGTGTGTGTGTGTGTGTGTGTGTGTTTGATTATGGCCCAGCAGCTCCCCCACCTTAAGTGGTCTACATCAAATGCTGGACTTGACGACTACCTGTGCGGGTTTTACCACGTAGGGGCTAATGCTCTCCTCCAGTCTTCAGCTCGATAGAAGCTCCCATATTCTTTCTGCCCTCACTTGATGTTTAGAAGTCAGGAAACAAAATGTCAGACGTACATTAAAGAAAGGATCAAGGATGGGTCAACAGGGGGCTGCTGCTGCTGCTTTGAATTGCCAGTCTTAAAGACATAGTTGGACATTTTGGGAATTGCGCTTATTCGCTTTCTTGTCGAGAGTTTGATGAGAAGATTGATTGATTGATTCTTAGCAAGAAAGAAAATAGCCACAATTCACAATATCAAATGTCAAACTCCAGGATGCATGAATGTCAACATGCACGGGGGTCGTTCTTAGATGTGTGTGTGTGTTTTTTTCTGGTTTGGTATGTTTGTTTCGGTTGTTGTTTTGCCTGTCAGCAGGTTTATGGTAAAACAACTGGCCCAATTTTCATGAAACTTGGTGGAAGGGTGTATCATAGGCCGAGGAAGAACGCTTTAGATCTTGGAGCAGATCTGAATGACGGGGAGGATTATTTTTCAATTTTGTTAACATTACGCGATAGGGCATTTGGCCTTGGCAGAGGTCTGCGCTCTCCAAGTGCCTTTTCAGTTCTAAGTATTACAATTATCACTTCTTATAAAACTTATAATTTACATTTTTTCTTCTCCAAACAGGAGTATGAAAAACCCGACAAGCCCTCCAAACCATATCGGTGGTTTGTTCCTCCGCTCTAATACGACACACAGAGTTTCCCGTCCTCATATCTAACGGTCGCAGTTTTAAAACACGTTAACGTTGTGAAACGGTCCCAGTTTGGTTAGGTTTAGGCACCAAAACTACTGAGTTAAGCTGATAAAAAAAAATGGTGGTTTGGGTTCAAATTACTTCTAATGCTGTCAAACGATTAAAATATTTAATCCAATTAATCGCACATTTTTATCTATTCTAAATGTCCCTAGATTTGTTTTTGTTCAATTATTTATTCTCATTTTAATGCTCTTACCAACATGGAAAAGTGGATCGGCTTGCTTTGTGCTTTTGTCGCCTGGCTTTGACGAGGGGGCGGAGAATTGCCATCAGCTGTTTGCTTGGCCATCAGCTGTGTGCTCGGCCATCTGCTGTGTGTTTGGCCATCAGCTGTATGCTTGGCCATCAGCTGTGTGCTTGGCCATCAGCCGTGTGCTTGGCCATCAGCTGTGTGCTTGGCCATCAAGTGGTATTTCAGACTGGCCGTGCTGCGATGATAGCTCAGTTCACGACGACACAACACACAGATCACTTTGGTCTTGTCAATGGAACCATTTGGCAACTTTTTAAAAGTAAACTTTCCATTCAGAATCTTATTGGCATCCATTTCGGCGTCTCGCGCTCGCCATCCACTCAAAACGTAACGTTAGCCTACTACTCTTTGGTCGGCTCACAAGCCCAAACAAGTGTGTGGGGTGTGCCTGTTGTTGTGTTTCCGGTCTAGCTAGATCCGGTGTGGTGTTGTAGTTTTTCTAACGTTACTAGTTGTTGCAACAGCATGTGGAAAAACTACAAAGTTTGCTAGGCCAAAAAGAACGTTAATAACGCGTTTAACTGACAGCACTAGTTACTTCACTTCCTGAAGGTTACCACGTGACGCAGAACGTGACGTAGCTCCGTTTGTTCCATAAAGTAAAAAAAAAATCTTTTCCTTTTATTTAAAAACGGGACATGAGCCCGGTCTCCTGGGTGAAAGTCCTAATTGCTGCTTGAACAAACAACCTATGGAACGTTTTTTGGGAAAGGACAGTCTCAATAAACCAATCAGCCTGCTTAAACCAGCCGGCCTCCAAGATTGTAGACGCGATGTGAACTTTGAGATACTTGGGTCAGGAAGTTCAGAGAAAGAAGCAGATATGGAATGACCAAAACAATTAAGATTGCATAAGGTCAATAAAACATAACGCCTCTGAAGTGTCTCTGCCCTGTTTTAAACAATCCAACATGGAGCACCTCTCACTGACTGACGAAGCTAAATCCCAGGTGACCTAAGGACAATCAACACCCCAGAGAAGCATCTCGAGCTTTACGTCATAAGTTGCTTTAGGAGGAACGTTCAGGAAACGAGAACACAAGAATGACGACTCTCTCCCTCCAATGCAGCTCCGCTGTAATAATGATTAGTTCAACGGGAATGAGAAGAAAAGGCCGGTGTGAGAAAGCAGAAGAGAGGGGAGAGAAGCCTTGAGCTTGTTTAAATCATTACCAACTGTACGACAAACACTGCTCTGCTGCTGGAACCAGTTAAGAGGAAACAAGAGACGTGTTCAGTGGAGAGGAGGAACTGTTCTGCGCTGCCACAGAGGACCACCGGAGACTTGAACACATGGCGCAGAGGGAGGAATGTGACGAGAGCGGTTTCGACCCCGAGAGGTGAGGTTAATCTCATGCATCGGGCACTCAGGAGCCCCCACACAGAGCTGGTCTGGTGACATCAAAACAAATTATGTGCCATTTTTTAAGAAACTAAACAGTGGTTTGGCTTGGAACAAGCTGCAGCAGAAGGATTAGTTTTGTCCAAATAAACCCCAAAGTTGTCACTTAAAAAGGTTTGGAGCACCAAATGACATCATAAAAACCTAATTTCCTTTTAGTGGTATGTCCATGCATACTGTGTTGGCTTTAGTTTGTAGATATGTCTCTGAGATTTCTACTCTTCCACAGAACAATGGAGATGAATAGAATTTAGTTTCATTGAATATCAACAGCAACTCTTACTTCTTCTGATTGTTTCATTAGTAAAATCATCCAGTTTTTTTATGATAATAGAGAGAAATATAAAATACATAGTCTCGCTTTGCCAGACCTTCCTCCACAGCGCTGCAAAGGAAGGTCTGGCTAGTCCACACAGCATTCCTGGATGGGAGAAAAACGTGCTCTGGTTTATTGGCATTTCTTTAAACCAATCACAATCATCGTGGGCGGGGCTAAGCTCCGGACGGAGCCACGGTGCCTCTGCTAAATAACCTCAGGAAGGAACTTGTTTTGGTGGAACATGTGGACGTTCAAAGGTTGTTTTAGTCGTGCAACAGAAAACTCAGATTGGACAGATAGTCTAGCTAGCTGTCTGGATTTACCCTGCAGAGATCTGAGGAGGAGGTAACCGTAGTCCTCAGAAATCAGCCGGAGGTTAGAACGCCAACACAAAGGAAGAGGAAGGGGACGGATATCCGTCATAAATGAGTGAAATCCGGCAGACTTTCTGTCGCCAACGGAGCAATCCAGGAAGTGGAACGTCGAGGACAGGGGCGGTTCTACATTGAATTACACCCAGGGCGAGACCCCCTTATTATTATTATTATAATAAATAATAATAATTATTATTATTATTATTATTAAGAAGTGTGTTTCCTGTTGTAATGTTAAATAACTGGATTCTCTTAAGTGTGTTTTTCAAATGTTCTAATGGATCTAAGGATTTGTGCAATTGAGAAATATAATTTTCTCTTTCACTTATGTTGTTATAAAATATATATATAAATATATATAAAAATAAATAAATAAATATGCCAAAAATATATACAATCAGATATATAAAAATTTTAACAGCACCAGAGAGCAACAATAATATAAAATATTAGGAATAATATACAAATAAAATATAGAATAAATATTCTAAATAGCACAAATCCTTCATCACACAAATGTGAAAACACACTAAAGAGACTAACTGTTACACTATAGCACTAAGAACAGAAAACACAAACTAAAACCTGACCTTTCTGGCCTTCCTTGATGCAAAATCATCAATGATGTTATTGTATGAAATCTGCTTCCCTATTGAATGCTCACAGGCGCACGCCCTTTAAAAAATCAAAAAGTAGTCAAAAAATGTTTGCATTTCAGACGGCCGACACGAACGCGCCATCAGTCTATCAACTCGATAACAAAGCCGTAAAGTAGGCAAGGCTCTTTGAACTCAGGATAGGATTGAGATGAAAAGTTTAACTGACACATAACCGCGATCAGCTTCGTGGTTGCTCAGTATTAGCGGAGCGCCAACGGTATCGGCGCCTACGCCCAGCAACCCGTTGGACCCGAGGCGAACTCAGTTCAGACCAAATATTAGCGACGAGACGAGTTGAAACTTGCAAGCCGGTTTGCGGTCTTCTGAAACCTGCCGGACAAGACGGTGCATCATCTGCATAGAGAGGACTCTCTGTACTTCCGTTCTAACTTCTGACTTTCAGGTTTTTTTGTAGCTGGATATATCATTTGTTGCTTTTAAATATAAATGTGGATAACGTTAGTGATAGTAAGAAACTTGCTACAGCTGCACTGCAAGTTATAAATCTGAGAAAATTATTTCTCAGATTCACGGCTTTGTTCTAACGCCTCTCGTCAGTCACTAGTCTCTAGCTCGCTCCACCACACACCGTGTTCGTGGGCGCTCGTTGAGCCTCCGTCTTAAACTCTGCCACTTCCGCCATCGGACAGTTCGTAACATAGAAATAGCGACCCGATCAGCCGGTTTGAGTCGAGCTGAGACGGGCCGGTTCAGACCTTTGCAACATTTCCTGCAATGTTCTAAAACGGTTTGGTCATGTCGCGAGATTTAGATTAATCCTGTAACCCTGTAGAGTTGGGAACAGCAGCTTAAATGGATTCTTTCCTCTGACAGAAACCCATAAGCAGAAACGTACACAAACTCCATTCAAATGTTCTACAAATGTTTTGGACATGGATTTTACAGCTGAGTTGGATCATGTTGGAGGGACACAACTCTCCGTATTAAACACATTAGAGGCACGAGCAGTCTCAGGCCTTGTAGTGATTATCTTTGATGGCTAGGAGCGATGTTTGATAGTTTACAGAACCAGTCTGTGTATGAGAGAGAGAGAGAGAGAGCGAGAGCGAGAGCGAGAGAGAGAGTGTTTCACTGCAAGTTTCTTTTCATGGGAAAACTGTCCTTTGAGTACACAAACGATTATATCTCAAGGACATGTTAACTGGAACTACAATGAGTCAAACATTAGACTTTTGAGCATCAACAACCGGATATTTAAGAAATCAAAACTCATTTTCTAACAAAGTGTCCAAGAGGAACTTAAAGAGACTTGTTTTGTTAAAGGAACAGTTCAACCTATTAGATTTCTTTCAAAGAGTGAGATGAGAAGATGGATTTTAGTCTCATGTCTGTGTGTTAAATACGGAGCTGGAGTCAAGACGTGGTTGGCATAGCTTAGCATATAGAATGAAAGCAGAAGGATACAGCTAGCCTGACTCTGTCCAAAGCTAAATAGACACCTACCAGCAACTCTAAAGATTACCGATTAACACTTGTATGTTTAATCTGTACACAAAGAAATGTAAAAAATACAGTTTATGGTTTTAGGGGGAGTTAACTGGAACTATTCTTTTAACTCACTTTCTTTAACTGAGCCAAACACCCCCCGACCTCCTCCCTACAAGGATCTTCACGCTCTTAAGCGTGAATTATACTGGCTGTTCCCAACCTGGCGCGTGCCATCGTGACGTAAAAATTACGTAGATCTTGCCGGCACGCCCGGATTTATAGCGCGCGAGCCGAGGTCGTGCACCACTCACCACTATTTTTTTCAGCGCCGCACGTCAAAGTTGAAACGAGAAGCATGAACGAGCTCCTGTGCAGCTGGAGGCCAGAAATCTCAGAGTGACTGCAAGTCTCTCCTGTAAACTTACTGGGTTAAGATGAGTTCTTTTATGGCGAATGAAAGGCTTGATCCGACGAAGTAGGTCATCAAATCAAATCGAAGCACTGACGTCAATGCTGCTGCCAGTTCTGCCGTTGTTTATCTTCTTTTTCTAGTCCGTAGAAAGGGCAAAGTCGGTAGCCTTTCCTCATTAGCGCCACCTCTGTTCAGGAGAAGACTGCAACTAGTGTCGCGACCACCAGCGCGGGTATAAATAGTTACGGTGATTCCATGACGTCACATTTGCGCGCCAGCTGGGCTGCGGCCAGTATAATTCACGCTTTACACAGCAGCAGTGAATGTGCTGCTGACAGTAATAAATATGTGGAATACAGACCAATTACAGTGCTTTACTTTTCGTAGCTTTATGTACAAATGGTTCAGCCTGGCAGAAAGGCTTTGGAGGTAACAGATTAGTTGAGTAGTGATGGAAATGGAATAAAAAAACAACAGGGTGGGTGTCGGACTGCCAGGAGCCCTGAACCCCCCGCATTAACAGCCACCTTCGCAGACAAAGGCTTCTCTTCTGCGGCCGCTGGCTGCCAGCTCAGAGGGAGGCAGCTTCTGCAGCCAACCACAGCTGCTCAACAGCTCACTGCTGCTTCTTGTTGGAGCAGTCAGAGCTAAGAGGTAATGGGCACCAATATCGACTCTTGCCAGCAGCTGGGGATGCATGGCACCACTTACGGCCATCTGCATGTGGCACAGTTTACAGTCGCTGGCTCTCGGAGGAGCTTGGACACAGTTTATCCGCCCTCTGTTACAAACAACGTCAGATTGACAAGTCTTTGGAATGTTTTCTAACTGGCCACATCCAAAAAGAAAACTGGCAAATGGGAGATAGTGGAGTAAAAGCGCTGGCATTGTGAGTTTCTTTTGGATGTGCAGCAACAGCGCTTCAGAGCCGAGTGACGGTCTGACTTTGAGAGTAGATACAGAGACTAAAGACACAACAGAGAGAGAAAAGAAGAGAGTTGCATAATTGTTTCTTTGAGACAAGTTGACTGACTTGGCTGTCCAGTTCGTGTCCTTAGACCTCCCATAGAAACCCCCCCGCTGCATCGTGTTCAGACCTGAGAATAATGGCTTTCACCAATATCCAAGATCATCAAAGGGTTGGTTCATTTTCCCACTTTACTCTGGTGGTATCTAGGCTTTTAAGATCTCTATCTGGGAGATGTCTTCAGCCTGGATACACCGGCAACACCTTTCATTTTATTTAGAGCTTTAGGCAGGATTAAGAATGGGGACATTATTTTCCTACAAGGCAATCTAAGGGCGCTTTCACACCTATAGTTCGGTAGACTGTTAACTGCGACTTGGGGTGAAGTTGCAGCATTTTCCACTTGTTTACCTTGCGTTGACACTGCACTTTGTCAAAGACCAAACATTGTAAACATATGTCACACGGTGGAAACGGTCGCCGGTCTGTTGGACAGAACGTCAGAGTGAAACTCGCCCACACTTCTGGTCTCAGAAATAACGGAGCAACGCCACATTTTTAGACGTCTTGTCGTTTTCTGTTTTTTTGCATTAGTGTTTCTAATATTTAAGCAGAAGGAGAAAATGTTGAGCAGCTTACATTTTAATCACGATCACGATTTGGGCTTCCCACGATCAAATTCACGTGATCGAGCGATATTTAAAATGCTTCATTCAGTTCATAGAAAGCTCCGTAAACCGCTCTCTGATCACGTGCCTCCATGAGCCAATCAGAGTTGTTCCCTGCACCGTGCAGCTTAGCTTAGATGTAGACAGTCACAGAGGACGGAGTAACGTGAGGAAAACTCCACAACAGATAGCAGTCGTCATAAGGAGGTTTACCAGTTTACCAGTAAACACAACATTTAGTCCCGTCTGTGTTGTTTTTCAGACAACAGCAGTGACCAGAGCTAGTTTGAGTCTTTTAGCTCTTAGCTTTAGCGGCAGACTGTTGTACGTCCCGCTGTTGGAATCCTCTACAGTGAAATACAGCCACACTACACCGTTTAGCTGTCAGCATTTTAGCCGTGTATAATCCAGTTACTACAATAGCTAATGGTAGGCTAACGTTAGCTGCTGTATAACATGTTATTAGTGTTTACTGTAGCTAGCGGTAGGCTAACGTTAGCTGCTGTATAACATGTTATTAGTGTTTACTGTAGCTAACGGTAGGCTAACGTTAGCTGCTGTATAACATGTTATTAGTGTTTACTGTAGCTAACGGTAGGCTAACGTTAGCTGCTGTATAACATGTTATTAGTGTTTACTAGCGTGACATGCAACGATGTTTCTGTTGCCTCCAACGTCTGTTTTGGAGCATCAGAGCAACGCAGACATTTAAGTGGCACCGTAATCCGCTTCGCTATTTCGTCCGATAGATACCGGGCACCGGTGCCCTATATTGGCACCGGATTTTAACATGCGCCGTTAATGTGAACAGAAAATTGCTTTGCCTGTATCCGTTCACGGCAAACGCGCATGTTTGGAAAGTGGTCGCACAACAGCTGAAACGGCTCCTTCATAGTATCCTTCAACAAAGGAGGAATATATATATACACATATATATATATATTGATCAAAGTAATCATGATTATCATTTTGGCTATAATCGTGCAGCCCTAAGCTTAAGGATTTGAAAGTTAACATCTCTTAAATCAGGGATCTTCAACAGGGGGTCTGGGACACCTAGGGGGTCATCATAGTCAACGCAGGGGGGGCCTCCAAATTATTGTTAATTTTTGAAAGTTTAAAAAAAAAAACAGGGCCGGGTTCGGACAGATATTTGGAAATTATGGTCGGGTTCGGGCCGGGC
This sequence comes from Sander vitreus, assembly GCF_031162955.1. Taxonomy (NCBI): domain Eukaryota; kingdom Metazoa; phylum Chordata; class Actinopteri; order Perciformes; family Percidae; genus Sander; species Sander vitreus. The sequence continues at coordinate 2,518,517 of NC_135870.1, read as the reverse complement.
TCGGTCACATCAGCGTGATAAGACATTTGTTGTAAAATGGTGCTGCGACTCCTTTAAGAGAGCTCATGTGTCTGTGTGTGTCTATGTGGAAGCTGGTCAGAAGAGAGATAGAGAAAGAGGAGCAGACGTGTAAATGCGACCGGAGCAGAGTTATTCATGTTGTAACGGCGGCTCTGGAGGTACCGAGTCTCCCCTGGTTTTCTGATCACGGTCGGAAACGAAGCAAGCAGTGAAGGTTATCACATTGAACATTTTAACAGCTTATTAACGTGAGCTTGTTGCCCCGTATGCGCTGATGACCTCATCTGTTGCCATTTCCGAATGCCTTCCTACAGTTGCCTAATAACAGCTTTCCACACAAACAAACGTACATGTGTCATTAATATGAGAAAAAAATGAGATTTTAACTGTGTCGGGCTCGGGCCGGGCTCGGTCACGGTTCTGTCGGACGCGGGCCGGGTTCGGACAGAAAAATTTGGCCCGATCGGGACTCTAGTCCAGAGCCCCATACGCTTAGCTACCAGAGGAGCTAACTGGGAGATTAAACTCTTAGCTACCAGAGGAGCTAACTGGGAGATTAAACTCTTAGCTACCAGAGGAGCTAACTGGGAGATTAAACTCTTAGCTACAAGAGGAGCTAACTGGTAGATTAATCTCTTAGCTACCAGAGGAGCTAACTGGTAGATTAAACTCTTAGCTACCAGAGGAGCTAACTGGGAGATTAAACTCTTGGCTACCAGAGGAGCTAACTGGGAGATTAAACTCTTAGCTACCAGAGGAGCTAACTGGTAGATTAAACTCTTAGCTACCAGAGGAGCTAACTGGTAGATTAATCTCTTAGCTACCAGAGGAGCTAACTGGTAGATTAAACTCTTAGCTACCAGAGGAGCTAACTGGTAGATTAAACTCTTAGCTACCAGAGGAGCTAACTGGGAGATTAATCTCTTAGCTACCAGAGGAGCTAACTGGTAGATTAAACTCTTAGCTACCAGAGGAGCTAACTGGTAGATTAATCTCTTAGCTACCAGAGGAGCTAACTGGCAGATTAAACTCTTAGCTACCAGAGGAGCTAACTGGCAGATTAAACTCTTAGCTACCAGAGGAGCTAACTGGCAGATTAAACTCTTAGCTACCAGAGGAGCTAACTGGTAGATTAAACTCTTGTATCCGGTCGGCAAATCAGCAAAAAGGTCCTTGTTGCAAAGGAACGATTGGAGCTCCGTCTTTTGTTCCTCTTTTAGATAAAAAGCCAAGTCTAACTCGTTCATTGTAGCGGCCAAAGTCGTTTCAAACAACTGGTGTTCATCCGTAGCCATCTTGCAATGTTTACTAATGACTTCGATGTCGCAGCGCTGTCGTCGTCTGTTTAGCTCGCCTCCGGCCCGCCTATATCAGATACACCGATGTGATTGGTGCAGCTCAGCTACAAGGGCATAGTTAATGAGCATCATTACTGAATGTCAGAGTGACTCGCTGAGCTACTTACAATTGTGCTCTAGCGAGAACTCTGGATTTCCAGGGTAGCTATATGTACCAATGGTCCATGAAAACAGCCTGACTTCTGTTACTGTTGTGCACATGACAAGTAAAGAACCTTGAAAATTGGTATAACAGTGGGGAGAATTTTGGAGAACCAAATCTTTAACATTCTTCTGACTAATAGGCCTACGGTTGATACAAATGCAAAGATGATGACATGGACATATGACAACATGATGCAGCCTCCTGATGTTTTCCACACACTCATTAGCGGGGGCTTTGTCTCCACATAAAGTCCAGAGTGGAAAAGCTCCACCAGCGTGCTCGCCCCCAGCTGCTGCGCCTAAAGCCAGGGCAGCATGTGTTTGTGTGCTTAAAGAGATAAAACCGTAAGAGAAGACTAGCAGCAGAAATCATAAACCTGCAGGACAACGCTGCTCCTTTAGCACCAATAAATACTCCCGAGAGCTGAATTTGATTTTCCCCTCTCAGGAGGAATGTTGTTAATGTGATAACGCCCTAAAGGTGAACAGCTGGGAGTTTTCTACAGACAAACCAGCTCGGACACTGGAACAAATTCACACTGCTGGTCCTCTCCATTTTACACCTTCACATACTCGGCGTCTTTTTTGAAACTGCCAGCTTCAGATCTTAACGCCAGTCCAGTTTTCCATAACGTTAGAATAGAATAGATCTTTATTGCCGTCGTTTTCAACAACGAAACAGTTTAGCAGCTCACAATATGACAGTTAAATCACAGATAAACTGTCGGTTATCAGGCAAAAAAACACAGATACAGAGAATCTGCAAATTATAAGGGCCGATAATCAGTCTATCCCTAATTATGACTAATTATTCTAAATGATATTATTAATAGAAATATATATACACACATACATACAGTATATACACGCTAGAAGGGCGCTTGGAGAGGGCAGACCTCCGCCAGGCGTTTTAAGCCCCCCAACGCCATCTTCCAGGCAGCGCTGCATGGAAGGCACTAGGGTTAGGCGAGGGTTAGGGTTAAGGTTAGGTGCCTTGAAGTCGACGTTGGGGGCTTAAAACACCATCGAGCCCTCCGCCAAGCCATGTTAGCACTGTTAATGCAGTGTGAGTTTTCATGAGTCATGGACAATTTTTTTCTGCTTATTCCGACACCACATTAATGCAAAACAAAACGCCATATCTCGCAATGTTCCCGAAAGTGGGAAATAATTCATCTATCTGCACAGGGATTTGGATACGCTCCAAAATGTGTGTGTCCTTTCTCGGCCCACGCTACACAATTCCACCACGTTTCATAAAAATCAGGCCGACAGACAGACCAACATAACCTCCTAGGCGAAGGTAATAATAATACAGTGTTAAAGTTATGTTTATTAACTGCCTTCAAACCAGCAACGCCAAAATCAACTAGTTTAGTAACTGTCTTGCAAAACTAGTTTTTGGGGCCATTTCTTGTTTAATTTCCCATTAATTAAGTCAATAATCTTAATAATCTCGTTTTTCCTTCTTTCCAAGAGTCGGAAACATTGCTTGTTCGTTATCAGAGACACACGACTGACATGCAAGATGCTGCATATGATCGCAACGGTTTTAAACAGTTAAACCAACTTCTGAAGAACAATGAAGTTTGAGTGATGGAAAGAAGAAGGCGGCTTCTCATCAAAATAAGAACTAGTTTATTCGTCCATTTGTCCGTGTTTCTCCTTATTGTTTTGTTTCTGTTTATTAAGAACTTCATACATCATAGGTTTTGTTTTCAGAGATAGTTTTTTTATTCAGTTTTTCTTTCGTGTTCTTGTGGGGGGAAAAAAGGTTGTGAAATCATATTTCATCATAGTTTTTGTTGAGGAACAACCCTGGAAACACGGTGTGTGTGTGTGTGTGTGTGTGTGTGTGTGTGTGTGTGTGTGTGTGTGTGTGTGCGCGTGCTTGTGTGTGTGTATGTATAGGTGTATATATGTGTGCGTTTGCATGCAAGTGTTTGCGTGCGTGAGTATGTATATGTGCGTATGTGTATATATGTGTGTGTGTGTGTGTGCAAGTGTTTGCATGCGTGCGTGTATGTACGTGTGTGTATATGTGTGCTTGTGTAGATATACACACACATATTATGTATGTGTGTATATATATACACACACACATGTATGTATGTATGTATGTATGTATGTATGTATGTGTATGTATGTATGTGTGTGTGTGTGTGTGTATGTGTATGTGATTGTGTGTGTGCGTTTGTATGTCTGTGTGTGTATTTGTCTATGTGTGTGTGTTTGTGTGTATGTATGTGCGTGTGTATGCGTGTATGTGATTGTGTAGCGTGCATTTGTATGTCTGTGTGTGCATTTGTCTATGTGTGTGTATGTCTGTGTGTGTGTATATATATATATATATATATATATATATATATATATATATATATATATATATATATATATGTGTGTGTGTGTGTGTGTGCGTGTGTGTGTGTGTGTGTGTTTGTGTGTGTGTGTGGTCTCAGTGAAACACACACTTTGCTGCCCCGCATTCCTTCATGTCACTGATTGTGTTGCAGTCAGTCAGTGTGAATGAGCTTTCAGCTTTGTGTGTACTTCACGTGCAGCTCAATGTCAATTTTGGGAGCAACCTCTAACCGTCCTAATGTTTGGGTCCAAAGAGAGACGCTGAGGATTGGGGGCAATTAACTCAAGACAAAGAAGACCCTGACAGGAAACCTTTATGATGTTTAATTTCCACATTCAAGGAGGGAGAGAGAGAGAGAGAGAGGAAGAGGATGGGGGCAGGGCCGGCCTGTGGCAGAGGCAGTAAAAGGTGAATGCTGGGGGCGCAGGGAGTCCAAATGAGTAAAGAAAAGTTAGAGATAAGGGGGAAAAGATGTTCAAAAAGAGAAAACAAATGAAGGAAAAAGGAAGAAAAAGGCCGAAAAAAGCGGCATAAACATTACAAAAAGATGCCGAAAAAGGGGCAAAAACGTTAAAAAAGACAAATGTAAAAACGAAAGACAAAATGTTGATAAAAAACGACAAATGAGTAAAGAAAAGCTAAAGATAAGGTTAAAAAAAAGCGTAAAAAATAAATAAATGACAAAACGTCATCGAAAAGTAAATAGAAAAAGACAAAATGTTGAAAAATTACGACAAATGACATGTTGAAAAAGACGAAAAAAACGTCGGAAAAAGTGACAAATATATGAAGAAATGGCAAGGGCTCCTACATGGTTAGGGCCGGCTCTGGACGGGGGAGGACGTAAAGCCAAAGGAAAAATATCATAAACAAGATCATCTCTCCGTCTTTCGTGTTTCTGTTCGACAGTAAAGAAGGGAGGTGTATTTTCACTCAAAATCTCAACAATAAAGTACATTTTAAAATAGATTAAATATGTGTTTTGTGTCTTGTTGTGCGATTGGAGTTGGAGCTGTCACACCCGGCTAAATGAACAAATCTGAGGGCAAAATTACGAGCAGTTTACGAGCTGCAGAGCCAGTAAACCGCTCTGAGACGGGCATGAACTCAAACCACAAAACAGGAGGAACTACTTCTCACACACTGTCAAAAACAAACAGCAAGTCTGTTCGAAACCGCTCCCTTTAACGGAAATAGTCGTGGAGAAATCGTGTTTTCTACTCATTTTGTAGTGCTGTTTGAGTTCTCCGCGGTTCATTTCATTCACTATATAGTCCACTATAAAATACCCAAAATGCACAGCTATTTTGAGTGTACATACCATGTACCCTACAGTTGACTCCCGTATCCCACAATGCAACGCGGTCGTGTTTTCCCCGAGGGAGAAAAAGAAGCAGAAGGACCCCGGAAACTGAAAAGGAACAATGGAGCGGGCTCGTTTGGGGCAAAACCTAAGCCTAAGGTTTAAAGCGTTAAAAAACATTTCAACCCTTTTCTGATTCTGATTCTGGTAAAGCCGTTACGTGCAGTCGTGTACCTCTTTCTCTGGGAGCTCTGGGGCTCGGCGTCCGGCGCCTCGAGGTGGCGGAAGCGCCGCTTGCGACAGGGGGCCACGTCTGGGATGTCCTTAAGGCTGTCGTCCAATGGGCTCGCAGAAGAGCGTCCTGAGGAGAACACCAGTCAGTAACATCTCTGTCAGAAGGAAAACCTAACACTGGAGTATACAAACACAACAGCAAAAGGACAACGTTAAGACACCACTACAACAGGACTTCACAAAGTTGAGATTAGCTGTTTGGGTTCACGTGATGGGAACATGACTGCGTTGATTTCAGCCATGATTTCATCTTGAATTAAAAACCAGCACAGCTGTCCAAAGCACTGCGTGTGTTTAGACCCGGTGTCGCTGTCGTAAATGTGTTTCTATGTGTCTACGCTTGTCTTTATGTTATCTGTTGATGTATTTCTCCGTGTATATTGCCATTATTAGGGGTGTGCACAAAAAAAAAAAAAAAAAACGATTCACATTTGAATCGTGATTCAAGCTCTACCGATTCAAAATCGATTCATAGAACTCCAAAAATCTATTTATATTTTTTTATTTTGAAAAAAAAGGGGAAGTAACTACATTTACATGCTGTTTTTGAATCGAAAATCGATTTTGAATGGAATCTAGAGCCTGAAAATCTATATTGAATCGTGACACCCCTAGCGTCTGTCTACCTACCTATCCATCCACCTACCTACCCATCCATCTATCCACCTACCTATCCATCCATCTACCTACCCATCCATCCACCTACCTACCTACCTACCTACCATCTATCCATCCATCCACCTACCTACCCATCCACCTACCTACCCATCCACCTACCTACCCATCCATCTATCTACCTACCTACCCATCCATCCACCTACCTACCCATCTATCTATCCATCCATCCATATACCTACCCATCCATTAATCCATCTATCCATCTATCTATCTATCCATCCATCCATCCATCCATCTACCTACCTATCCATCCATCTACCTACCTATCCATCCATCCATCTACCTACCTACCTATCTATCTACCTACCTATCCATCCATCTACCTACCTACCTATCCATCCATCCACCTACCTATCCATCCACCTACCTACCCATCCATCCATCCACCTACCTACCTATCCATCCATCTACCTACCTACCTATCCATCCATCCATCCAAGAAAGAAAGAGAAAGAAAGACACAGAAAGAAAGAGACAGAAAGAGACAAAGAAAGAAAGAAAGAGACAAAGACAGAGACAGAAAGAGACAGACAGAAAGAGACAGAAAGAAAGAGACAGAAAGAGACAGAAAGAAAGAGACAGAAAGAGAATGAAAGAGACAGAAAGAGACAGACAGAAAGAAAGAGAAAAAAAGAGAGAGAGAAAGAAAGAGACAGAGACAGAAAGAGACAGAAAGAGAATGAAAGAGACAGAAAGAGACAGACAGAAAGAAAGAGAAAAAAAAAGAGAGAGAAAGAAAGAGACAGAGACAGAAAGAAAGAAAGAGACAGAAAGAGACAGAAAGAGACAGAAAGAAAGAGACAGAAAGAGACAGAGAGGTGATTGACTGTTTGGATCGTTAACTCTTCCTAAACTGGGAGGATTCTTCCTACTTTTAATTCTTTAACTACATGTTCCTGAAGATTTTTACAGACTTTTACTGAAGTAACATTTAAATGCAGGACTTTTACTTGTAACAGAGTATGTTTACAGTGTGGTATTAGTACTTTTACTGCAGTAAAGGATCTGAATACTTCTTCCACCGCTGGCCTTCCCCACCTCTCCTCTGTCATGTACCGCGAGGACAACGGGGCGAGTTTACGGAACAACAGAGAGGCAGACGGCTCCGACCTCCACCCCCCAAATCAGAGAGCTCTCCGGGGATCAAAGGGCAGCGGGAGGACGGTGATAGATGTGGAAACATCCTCAACAAATAGGTTTGCTTATATCAGTCACCACTGACGTACAGAATCTCTCTCTCTCTCTTCAATTCAACGACTGGTTTCCACATCGTCTTCCCTGGTTTCTGTGAATAAACTGACAGCAGTCTGTAAAAGCTGTCCGTAAAACTCAAAGACTCAACACTCAGACCATTACAGAGCAGGCAGCTGGTGATTCCTTTCCCCTTCGAATGTTTTCTGTGTAGTTTAAGGCCACGTCCACACGTACCAAAACTATTTTTTGTTTCCCCGTCTTCCCTGGCAGCGTTTCAAGAATATTAGCGTCCAAACGGATCCATTTGTGAATGACTCAACACGCTACGTGATATTCCAGGCCTGTAGGTGGCGCTGTTTCTGCTCCAGAAATTCCCCAAAAACGGAGAAGAAGAGGTGGAGCATGCGCATGAAGCTTATATACAGGGGGTAAGCTTCGCTTCAGAGCTCGAACCTCCTACGGCGCCATTTTGATGCTACCAAGCCATCACCTGCCGTTAGCATCCCGTTAGCATCCCATTGACTCCCATTCATTCTGACGTCACTTTGACAGAGAGTACCTTTACATCTGAAGCGTTTAAAGACTATTTGTCCGTTGTTTATTTCTAAAGAAACACGACAATGTATAAAAGGCTCCATTACCTTGTACCTCACGTTATGGCTCCGTAGCAGACGTTTTTATAACAATAGGCGATTAACGATTGGGTCATAACCACGAGACTTCCTGTCTCATAGTAGAGGAGTTACCGTATAGTACAGGAGAAGCTCTCAGGCAGTTTGGACTTCCATCAGCTGTTTGAGTTTAATTACTAATGTTAACTAGCATTTTAGTGATCAATAATGAGCCTGTGTCTATGTTATCTCCTTACATATACCTACGCTCTCCGTCTCTGCTAGATTGGGAATGATTGAGATTTCTCTTGGCACAGCTACCAGAAGACTTCCAACTTTCAGACAGGTTGCTCACGTCACATCTACGCCTTCAAGCTCAGTTGGAGGCTGCTCAGTAACGCTCAGCCATCACCGGAAAAGAGCTTCTAATGTCCTTCACTGGTCTCCGTCCAGAGGACATCATCGATACGCTAGTATGCGGCCGCTCGTCAATACGAAGACGCAAGGGCTGGGCGTTTCATTAATTTTTTCACCCTGGGACCAGGTTTCAAAAAGTGCGCCTTCAGGCGGTGCGCTTTACAGGATTCGCTTTGGACGATCGGCCAAAACGACGCAAAAAAACGTAGCGCTTGCACCAAAAAAGCGCTTTCCGTATGGATGACCCCTAAGAACCTCCAAAAATCAGACAGCTGACACAGTTAGAGACGAGCTGGTGAACATAACGGAGCATTTAGCAGCTAAAGAGACAGATAATATAACTATTTTGATAATGAATTAATCGGTTTGAGGCATTTTTTTTATGAAACTTCTGATTCCAGCTTGTTAAATATGAATATTTTCTAGTTATTTCTCTCCCTCTGTGACAGTAAACTGAATTATTTCTGAGTCGTGGACAAAACAAGACATTTGAGGACGCCATCTTGGGCTTTGGGAAATTAATTTATCTTGACTTTTTAAACTGGGTAGAGATAGGATTTATATTGTGTTCCTTCTCTTAAAGAGGGGCCGCTGAACTCTGTTATTGGCTCACTTATAAACTAAACTACACATTAATACGTTGTATTACGGCTGCCTGAATGAAATACAGTGCAACTTTAGACTTTATCACAGACTTTATCTTCATAACAACAGTGGTGTGTGTCGGGCTGTTCTCATGAAGCCTTCGTATATAAAGCTGTGAAAAGTAAAGCAATAATTGGTATGTATTCCACGTATTTGATTACTGTCAGCAGCACGTTGACTGCTGCTGTATAAGAGCGTGAAGATCCTCGTAGGGACGAGGTCGGGGGGGATGTTTGGGTCCTAAAACACAGGGCTTGGAAAGAGAATACGATCTCATATTGGACTACAATAGTTCACCGAAACGTGTTTCTGAAAACATTGTAAGAGAGAAATAGGCCGTGCAGCTGCTGAATCTGTCTTCATTTCAGATCAACAAAGGTCAGTTTAGAAGGTCAGGTTTTGAGAGACTCTAGTCACGCTCATCCCGCTCCCAGTTTCCTGGTTAGCGCTCCACCAATCAGATGGGTCATTTGAGTCCGACTGCCGGCAGTGCCCGCCTTCTGATTCAACATGTCAAATCAGCCAAAATGAAGGCCGACGGCCACTCGGACGGACGACGGCACGGAGCACACCGAACACACTCGAGTCAGCGACCTCCCAGACTGTCAGACGGACGATTATCGGCTCGGTGTGTAGTAGGCTTAAGATATTATACGAACTGGTGTGCAAGTTTTCGTACGATATCATACGAACCCGTTCATGAGAATGCGTTGTGTGTGCAGTTGTAAGAGTTGTGCACATACCACTAGGACATTAACACACAGAAATACAAAGTACCAAGAAATGAGCTTCCCCTGACTTTTAACTGGGTGGAACCATTAAAAGGTTTCTACACACACACACACACACACACACACACACACACACACACTAATGTTTTGTTGTGTGGATGTTTCCGTAAAGCCTCTCTGACCAGCAGCAACCAACACTCTCCACACATACACCACACAAAACAAAGCCATGCACACAAACTGAAACCCAGAACTTCCTTTAACCTCGCCTCTCTTCCTTCTGTCGGCACAAACTGGCAACACGCGGCCGTCTGAGTCACTGTCGCTCGTGGCAACAGCAACAACACAAACCTGGGGAGCTTTCCCTCATCAGATGGAGGGAAAGACCCGAGCAACGGGGACACATACGTCGCTGAAAAGAACCTTGACGAATCAAACAATTTTGAAAAAAAGCCTTGATGAACCCAACCTGGCTGCGGCCGATTCAACATGTGTGAGAAAGTGGAAAAATCAGGGGCGTTAACAGCTGAAAAATCCCCCTAAAAACCTGTCTCACAGCTCTGCTCAGCTCCATGAGACGTACAGTTGTATACTATGTGGTATATTGTTGAAGAAAGGGACAAAAAGGGACAAAATCCATCAGATATTTATATTTGTCATATAACGTGTATGAGAAAGTGGAATAAAAGCAAAAAAAAAGTGAAAAGAAAGTGACAAAAAGTGAAAAAAAACGACAAAACCCATCCGATATTATATATTTTCGAGTCTGGAAATAATCTTGATGAACCCAACCTGGCTGCGGTTGTTTGAACATGTGTAACAAAGTGGGAAAAAGCGACAACTATTTACAAAAAAAAAAAAGGGATCAAAAAATGACAAAAAAGCTAAATAATTCACCCGATATTTGATATTTTTTAGTCTGGACATGAGGGGAAAAAAAAACCTAAAAACTTTGACATGTATGAGAAAGTGGAAAAAAGAAAAAACAAAAACTGTCAAAAAAGTGACAAAAAAAAACGACAAAATTCATCCAATATTTGATATTTTTTAGTCTGGACATGAAAAAAAAATAAAAATAAAAAAAGCCTTGATGAACCCAACCTGGCTGCGGTTGTTTGAACATATGTGAGAAAATTGGAGAAAAAAAAAAAAAGTGTCAAAAAATTACAAAAAAGGGAACAAAAAGTGACAAAAAAAGCTAAATAATTCACCCGATATTTGATATTTTTTAGTCTGGACATGAGGGGAAAAAAACCTAAAAACTTTGACGTGTATGAGAAAGTAAAAAAAAAAAAAATGAAAAAAAAAACTGTCAAAAAAGTGACAAAAAAGCAACAAAAGTTCCTCCAATATTTGATATTTTTTAGTCTGGACATGAAAAAAAATAATAATAAAAAGCCTTGATGAACCCAACCTGGCTGCGGTTGTTTGAACACATGTGAGAAAGTGGAAAAAAACAACTATTTACAAAAAAAAAGGGATCAAAAAGTGACAAAAAAGCTAAATAATTCACCCGATATTTGATATTTTTTTAGTCTGGACATGAGGGGAAAAAAACCTAAAAACTTTGACGTGTATGAGAAAGTAAAAAAAAAACTGTCAAAAAAGTGACAAAAAAGCAACAAAAGTTCCTCCAATATTTGATATTTTTTAGTCTGGACATGAAAAAAAATAATAATAAAAAGCCTTGATGAACCCAACCTGGCTGCGGTTGTTTGAACGTGTGTAAGAAAGTGGAAAAAAGTGACAAAAAGCATTAAAAGAAATTGGGTCACTGTCTGCGGTGGAAAAATCAAGGGGTGTTAACAGCTGAAATAAGGGCAAAAACTCCCCTAAAAGCCCGTCTCACAGCTCCGTTCGGCTCCCTGAGAGGTACATCTGTACATGATAGGTAACTGATGTTGTAACACACACCTACATCCATCCCTCCGCCCTCCCGCTGCGGGCCCATTCATTCTCCCCCACGGCCCGTCTGGCTGATGAAGTGGAACGTCAAAGTTATGAAGCTGCATGTATTTTAAGGTGCTTTGGGAAGTCGGCTAACGGAGGCCCAGGACTCTGCATTACATAACTCCTCAGTGATGTCATGGTTACTTTCTGGGCACAAATAACACACAGAGAGTCAGCGATGGTGCAAACACACTCGGCTCCCGTGACAACAGCTCCCGGAATAAATCATATTCATGGTTATATTTTACAAAATGTGATTTTTAAAAAGGGTAGTTTGAAGTTGTTGTTTTTGTTTTCAACCTGGATGCTATTTTCCCATGCATTGGTGTTTAAGTGACTAAAAAAACCTGCTGTAATGTAACCCTACAGGACAGATGTTCAGTATCAGTTAGCGTCCTCTAAAAGTTGTGTTGTTGCCACTGACAGACTCAGATTATTATTCTAAGTGTCTGACAACATTATGAAAGGATCCCTACAGAGATAGACCTTTTAGTTAAAGAGTAAGATCCTTTTAGTTTAACAGGAAACAGCCCCGAAATCAACATCACCAAACCCACCAGACTTCATGTAAATAATCAGGACTTTTAGCGTGTATAGAGCCAGCATATCTCCACCAGACTCCATGTAAATAATCAGGACTTTTAGCGTGTATAGAGCCAGCATATCTCCACCAGACTCCATGTAAATAATCAGGACTTTTAGCGTGTATAGAGCCAGCATATCTCCACATGTAAATGGGGTGAATTAAGGGTTTATTTTAACCAAACCAGAGTGGTGATTGTTAGAACAGTGGAAAGATGAACCAAGACGGCTTTTGATAGTAGTATTTAGTTTCTGTCGACTTTGAATGAAGTGTGTTTTACGATGATAAAAGTCCTGATTATTTACATGGAGTCTGGTGGGTTTGGTGATTGTGATTTCGGAGCAGTTTCTGGTTAAACAAAAAGGATTTTACTCTTTAACAAAAGGTCTATCTCTGTAGGGATCCTTTCCATAATGTTGTCAGACACTTATAACATAAGTATCACACATAATAATCTGAGTCTGTCAGCTGCAAAAACAGACCTTTTAGTGGACGCTGACAGACGGTGAACATTTGCCCGTTAACGTTACATTGCAGCTTGTTCCGTCTCACTTCAAACTGGACCAATTTCAAAGATTATTGTTCCCATCAATCACTAAGACCCAGGTTGAAGAAAAACAAACATTTAATGTGAAAAAACTTGGACGGCTTTTGTGGCAGAAATTATTATGGTGTTAGTACTTGTGGTCAGTGATGTCACAGCAGGTGTTTTCCATCAGCCGTGAAAGGCAGAACACCTGCAACTTGTGTGATTTTCTGCCTACTTATTTTGAATATAATGTTGACCTACACGTTCAAATGTACTTTCTGTACATGATGCGTTAAAGTTCTTGTCTGAAAAACTCACTCCACAGCGGCCATTGTGTTGACGTAGACGTAGGATAACGGAGACAAGGTCACTAATGTTGGAAAAGTTCCCCTTGTGTCGCAATTTAGGGGAGTTTACACTTTTACTTGAGCAGCACTTTCACCAGAGGGGAGGAACTCATCAGTGAAGTGGGAGGTTGTAGAATTGAAATGGGATTCAATTCTTAAGAATTGCTCTTTTCGGGTCTCAAAACCCTTTGTGAACATCCTTAAAACATCCTTAAAACAGCCAAGAGAAACCTCAAAGAGGCTCAATCCCAAAATCATACAACGCTGTACAGTAGAGAGTCTCAGTTCCAAAATAGGATTTCTGCATTCAGGGTTTTCTCCATCAATCTTTCTGAGAAGCTGAAACATTTTGTTCATGTAGCAACGCTAAGGTTTTGAAATCACTAGTCCGGTCGGGCAAGTAAATAAAATAAAAACCTACTTGTCTGAAGTCATTTTTTACTGGCCTCTATAGAATGTTTTTTTTTTTTTTTTTTTTTTTTTTTAAAACGGTAATCGTTTTTTTTTTTCGAGGAAAAACGCCGGAAAAAAAACCCAAAATGAGTTAAAAATGTAAACAAAAAAAACATAAAAAATATTTAAAAAAATGTCAAACTTCGGAGGAAAAAACCCGTCAAAAAACGGGACAAAAAACGTCAGAAATGTAAACAAAAATGGTCGAAAAAATATTGAAAAAATGTCAAACTTTGGAGGAGAAAACCCGTCAAAAAACGGGACAAAAAACGTCAGAAATGTAAACAAAAATTTTCGAAAAAATGTCAAACTTCGGAGGAAAAAACCCGTCAAAAACGGGACAAAAAACGTCAGAAATGTAAACAAAAATGGTCGAAAAAATATTGAAAAAATGTCAAACTTTGGAGGAGAAAACCCGTCAAAAAACGGGACAAAAAACGTCAGAAATGTAAACAAAAATTATTGAAAAAATGTCAAACTTTGGAGGAGAAAACCCGTCAAAAAACGGGACAAAAAACGTCAGAAATGTAAACAAAAATTTTCGAAAAAATGTCAAACTTTGGAGGAAAAAACCCGTCAAAAACGGGACAAAAAACGTCAGAAATGTAAACAAAAATGGTCGAAAAAATATTGAAAAAATGTCAAACTTTGGAGGAGAAAACCCGTCAAAAAACGGGACAAAAAAAACGTCAGAAATGTAAACAAAAATGGTCGAAAAAAAACATCGAAAAAATATCAAAAGGGTAAAAAAATGTAAACAAAAACTTCAAAAATAATTTGGGAAAAAAAGTCAAACGAAAGCATCAAGAGTGTACAAAAAAAAAAAGTTACAAAAACATCACCAGCATCAAGCGCCAACTCAGTTGCTGATTGGCCAACGGCACATTCAAGTCATGTGATTATGATACGACGCCAGAATCACGGGTTGTTATATTGTTATATTGACTTTTATTTGCTATCCTTGTTGTTGGTAGGTTAATATTTAAACAGATATCAGCATGAAACTTCGCCAATATCTGAACCGGTACGTCTAAACATGCAACTGACGTCATATCTTTATAAATATAAGCTAAAGTTAACCGTTTTCACAGTTTCTTTATCGGAAATATGTTCTGCCATTCAAAATAAAAAAATGGTTTCAAACTGACTAAACATTGACATATACCAGTCTGCGATAATCCATCAACATATATTCATCTGATCTTCACTACAGTGAAAATAATTAATAATTTCTGCCCATTTTACTTCAAAATAAGGTATAATTTCATGTACAGTAAATGTGGCTTATTGGCCATTAATTAAAAACAAGAAATGTAAGTGTAAAACTATTGGTAATAAGTTGGAATGAAGCTGGCTAGAAGGTGCACAATAGAATTGGGTGATACTATACTTTATGCTTTATAAAAAGGCAAAACAGACCGGGAGTTTATTCTGTTGGAGGACAACAAGTGCATGGTTGGTATGTTCAAATGTACTTTCTGTACATGATGCGTTAAAGTTCTTGTCTGAAAAACTCACTCCACAGCGGCCATTGTGTTGACGTAGACGTAGGATAACGGAGACAAGGTCACTAATGTTGGAAAAGTTCCCCTTGTGTCGCAATTTAGGGGAGTTTACACTTTTACTTGAGCAGCACTTTCACCAGAGGGGAGGAACTCATCAGTGAAGTGGGAGGTTGTAGAATTGAAATGGGATTCAATTCTTAAGAATTGCTCTTTTCTGGTCTCAAAACCCTTTGTGAACATCCTTAAAACATCCTTAAAACAGCCAAGAGAAACCTCAAAGAGGCTCAATCCCAAAATCATACAACGCTGTACAGTAGAGAGTCTCAGTTCCAAAATAGGATTTCTGCATTCAGGGTTTTCTCCATCAATCTTTCTGAGAAGCTGAAACATTTTGTTCATGTAGCAACGCTAAGGTTTTGAAATCACTAGTCCGGTCGGGCAAGTAAATAAAATAAAAACCTACTTGTCTGAAGTCATTTTTTACTGGCCTCTATAGAATGTTTTAAAACGGTAATCGTTTTTTTTTCGAGGAAAAACGCTGAAAAAAACCCAAAATGAGTTAAAAATGTAAACAAAAAAAACATAAAAAATATTTAAAAAAATGTCAAACTTCGGAGGAAAAAACCCGTCAAAAAACGGGACAAAAAACGTCAGAAATGTAAACAAAAATGGTCGAAAAAAATGTCAAACTTTGAGGAAAAAACCCCGTCAAAAACGGGACAAAAAACGCTCAGAAATGTAAACAAAAATGGTCGAAAAAAATATTGAAAAAATGTCAAACTTCGGAGGAGAAAACCCGTCAAAAAACGGGACAAAAAACGTCAGAAATGTAAACAAAAATTTTCGAAAAAATGTCAAACTTCGGAGGAAAAAACCCGTCAAAAACGGGACAAAAAAACGTCAGAAATGTAAACAAAAATGGTCGAAAAAATATTGAAAAAATGTCAAACTTTGGAGGAGAAAACCCGTCAAAAAACGGGACAAAAAACGTCAGAAATGTAAACAAAATTTTTTGAAAAAATGTCAAACTTTGGAGGAAAAAACCCGTCAAAAACGGGACAAAAAACGTCAGAAATGTAAACAAAAATTTTCGAAAAAATGTCAAACTTTGGAGGAAAAAACCCGTCAAAAACGGGACAAAAAACGTCAGAAATGTAAACAAAAATGGTCGAAAAAATATTGAAAAAATGTCAAACTTTGGAGGAGAAAACCCGTCAAAAAACGTCAGAAATGTAAACAAAAATTTTCGAAAAAATGTCAAACTTTGGAGGAAAAAAACAGTCAAAAACGGGACAAAAAACGTCAGAAATGTAAACAAAAAATTTTTCGAAAAAATGTCAAACTTTGAGGAAAAAAACCCGTCAAAAAACGGGACAAAAACGCCAGAAATGTAAACAAAAATGGTCGAAAAAATATTGAAAAAATGTCAAACTTTGGAGGAGAAAACCCGTCAAAAAACGGGACAAAAAAACGTCAGAAATGTAAACAAAAATGGTCGAAAAAAAACATCGAAAAAATATCAAAAGGGTAAAAAAATGTAAACAAAAACTTCAAAAATAATTTGGGAAAAAAAGTCAAACGAAAGCATCAAGAGTGTACAAAAAAAAAAAAGTTACAAAAACGTCACCAGCATCAAGCGCCAACTCAGTTGCTGATTGGCCAACGGCACATTCAAGTCATGTGATTATGATACGACGCCAGAATCACGGGTTGTTATATTGTTATATTGACTTTTATTTGCTATCCTTGTTGTTGGTAGGTTAATATTTAAACAGATATCAGCATGAAACGTCGCCAATATCTGAACCGGTACGTCTAAACATGCAACTGACGTCATATCTTTATAAATATAAGCTAAAGTTAACCGTTTTCACAGTTTCTTTATCGGAAATATGTTCTGCCATTCAAAATAAAAAAATGGTTTCAAACTGACTAAACATTGACATATACCAGTCTGCGATAATCCATCAACATATATTCATCTGATCTTCACTACAGTGAAAATAATTAATAATTTCTGCCCATTTTACTTCAAAATAAGGTATAATTTCATGTACAGTAAATGTGGCTTATTGGCCATTAATTAAAAACAAGAAATGTAAGTGTAAAACTATTGGTAATAAGTTGGAATGAAGCTGGCTAGAAGGTGCACAATAGAATTGGGTGATACTATACTTTATGCTTTATAAAAAGGCAAAACAGACCGGGAGTTTATTCTGTTGGAGGACAACAAGTGCATGGTTGGTATGTTTTTATATTGTTTGTTGACATAGCCCAAGTCAAAGTTTTTACAGAGGGGATTTTAGATATCTCATTTATTACTCCTTAAATCAGAAAAATACAATGTTGACACAAAGAGAGACAGCCAGCGTGACTTTGTGTAATCCTACCATGTACAGTAAGTAAGAAGACATGTTGAACCACAACGTGTAAAATAATACTGTTATATTATATTAAAACAAGCTCAGGAAATGAAATCGTTCAGTATTTATTGAAACAAACGTCCAAAACCAACCAGGGTTTTAAGGAGGGCTGGGTACCCAATTCAATACTGTTTTTAGGCACCGACCGATTTCCTCTAAAAGTATTGAGTATCGGAAAAAATGCCTCGTCATTCAATACCCAATTCCAATAACTCACATCGCTGCAGTGAGCCAATCAGCAGCATGCTTCTACCAAGATCTAATAAAGTCTGTGATTGGCTGTCTAACGTTACACTCTACGTTGCATACGGAGTAGGAGCTGAAACATGCCGTAATGTGTGATGTTGTCATTTCTTTTTGTTAAAATGGACTTTATAAAATGGGTGTGGAATAAACAATCGTTTAGGAACCGATATCAAAGTCACGGTATTGGTATCGCAAAAACAACTGGACCGCTACCCAGCCCTAGTTTTACCAGAAAGAAGAGGAAAAACTGAGCATCCAGTGGATTGTTTTTCAATATATTAAAATGAAAATAAGCTCATAACATGAGGAGAAAAAAACTGAACTAAAAGGAAAAGAAGTCAGTTTGATACAGAGGAACTAGTTTGCTTTGACGATTCACATTTGAGGGGTTATAACAGAGGTCAGATGATGCAAACGATCAGACGCAGGAGTCTGCGATGCGTCACGGAGAGCAGGCTTACCACGGGTCGATGACGTGGAGGCTGCTGCAGTCAACTGCACTTCCTCCGGCTCCTCATCGGTACTTCCTGCGTAGTCATCCTCTTCCTGACCGGCCGTCCGGTCCGATTTGACTGAATCCTCCTTTTTCTGACCCTCCGAACTACAACACAGACCACATTCATGTCAGTTTTACAAATATTAAAACACATTACCGTATTTTCCGGACTATAAGTCGCACTTTTTTTCATGCTTTGGCTGGTCCTGCGACTTATAGTCAGGTGCGACTTATATATCAAAATATATATAATGTAACGTGTTTTAAATGTTATTTCATGCTGAAAACATTACCGTCTACAGCCGCGAGAGCGCTCTAGGCTCGTGACGACTATATGCTGCTCCTAAAGACAACTGAGAAAGAAAAGAAACTGCAGGAGACTGCAGGTAGTAAAACACGCAGCCGAAAACGGTAATCGAGCAGCAGAAGGAGAGTTTGGAGTGAGAGAGAAACTTGTGAGGGACTGGAGAAAAGGTTAGTCTTACTGCAATGAAGAAAACAAAGAAAGCTAGTCGCGCTGAAATCCAGATGGCCAGAGCTGGAGGAAGGAGTCCACAGATGGGTGCTTGAACAACGTGCTGCTGGGAGAGGCTCGTCAACAGTGCAGTTACGTTACGTTAACGTAGAGACACCTACCGTATTCAGCCCCTTGTTCTGGGGGCTGTTGGGGAGTTTAATAACTGTTAATGTGTTACGTTAACATAGAGGACACCTACCGTATTCAGCCCCTTGTTCTGGGGGCTGTTGGGGAGTTTAATAACTGTTAATGTGTTACGTTAACGTAGAGGACACCTACCGTATTCAGCCCCTTGTTCTGGGGGCTGTTGGGTAGTTTAATAACTTGCCTTTCCAGATTAAATGTCTGTTCTTGGTCTTGGATTTTTCTAAATAAATGTGACTTATAGTCCAGTGCGACTTATATATGTTTTTTTTTTCCTCTTCATGACGCATTTTTTGACTGATGCGACTTATACTCCGGAGCGACGTATAGTCCGGAAAATACGGTAGTTTCAAAAAATAACCACAAAATGTTTCATAAAATGAATAAAACTAATTAAACATCATGACTTTTACAAGAAAAGAGATGAATCACAGAATTGCTGCGAATCACAGGAACCAGCGTCAGAGTCTTGAGCAACTAGATTAGAAACGTTTTCATGTGTTGAAACATTTCTATGAAAGATGAGTTGTTTTTCCTTCTCCTTTATTTAATGTTACTTCATTGCTTGTGACCTTACAGCGTAACTCTCGCCAAAATGAAACCTAGGGTCTTTTTATGAATGTACCAGAGTCAAACCTTTGTTTAAAAGCATATTTAGGCACACAATGGCTGACAGATATTATGTCCTGCCTAAAGCCCGAAAAAATCAAGATCTCGCTTCAGCATTCAAATGCAAGGTTTCGGAAAGCATGGGGACCTTTTTTGAACTCATTCCAGGCTTTATAAATACTTATTAATCAAGCACAGGTTAATGGAATTACAGTCTATCCATTCACGTATCGTGGATTATCATTGTGACAGGCTGATACTGACATATGCTCACTGGCAGTGATTTGGGAGGGAGGATTTTGAGTATTTTCATCTTTCTTTTATTGTTTTTGTGGCATACGCTGTTTTTTATCATTATAATTGTCTTTAACAAACTGACAGCTTTGTATGTTGTTATACTGAAAACTACATAAAAAAATTTTTGATTTAAAAAAGCATAACTAGGACGGAAACGCCACTTTTAAGATGTACCGTATTCTGGTTTTTGGGTCAAATGGCCTTTTGAATGGGAGAGCTAGGGACACTTTGATGCTAGCTTCAAAATATCTATGTTTAAACCACTAAGAAGGCTCGACACAACATGAGACTTTCATCATAGTGTCGATCTCCGAGTGCGAATGAACGGACTCCATAGGAGGAAATGTCATTCTTATATGAGGCTCCTTTTTCAACTACAAGGTCAATATTACACGACAAAACAACGAATAATCCGTGCATTTATATGGAACTAAGCTTTAGCAGCTTTCCATCTTTACTCTCCTCCCTCGACTATTTCTGACTGGCGACCGGAAGAACAACAGCTAACGTGAGTTGCTCAAAACCTTTCTTTTAGTGAACTCTGGGTACCAACCAATGTTGTCAGTGCTGTGGTTAAGGTGTAGAGCCCCTGGTGATACTTGGAGCAAAGTCTCATGTTGTGTCCAGCCTTCTTAGTGCTTTAAACATAGATATTTTGAAGCTAGCATCAATATACGAGAATACGGTACATCTTAAAAGTGGCGTTTCCGTCCTAAATATGATCTCCTGCGAATATTTTGCATCAAAACTATTTATAGATGTAAATAAATAAATAGTAGATTTATTTTAAGCTTAGCGCCGATTCACATTTCAAAAGCCATCGTTTCTCTTTCTCAAAATACGAGAATAAAATATGATTGGAATATATTTTTAGGAAGTTATGTGCAAAACAGTTGAGCATCAATTAAAAAAAAACAGCACCATTCAAAGTCTAAGTACTTCTCGGTAAAGCTAAGTTTTAAGAAGATATACACATGGTGACGGGGTAAAGAACTACAAGTCTGTAGTTACCTGGTTTCCTGCAGGTGTGTGACAGCTTCCTGTAGACTTCGGATCTTAGCTTTCTTCTCATTCAGGACCAA
The DNA here is from genome assembly GCF_031162955.1 of Sander vitreus. Lineage (NCBI taxonomy): Eukaryota > Metazoa > Chordata > Actinopteri > Perciformes > Percidae > Sander > Sander vitreus. The sequence goes on along the minus strand of NC_135870.1, from coordinate 2,497,578 downwards.
AACAAACCGAGAGTACAGCTCTGTTTCCAGGGCTTCTTTACCCGCGACGTAACGCTTCAGTCTGAAAACATACAGAAACACACAAACACACATCTTAAAATCTTTCTCCATCAGAAAATATCCTGGAGGACATTCATAGTACACAAATGTTTCCCTTTAGGAACTAACAGGCGAAAATATGTTTTAAAAAAGTACATTGCTTTTACTGGAAATAAGACAATTTCTAAAAATGTCTCCAAACATTCATTTTGTTTCCGATGTGGAAATCACACACTACTAAAATGCTGTTAAATGCACTATTGACAGTAAAGTCCTAGAGTTTCAGTATATGAGAGTGTTTAGCTGTGAGAGATTTTCACTTGTACGTGTGTGAGGTAATTGTGAATTATGTCCCAGATGGCCCCTCATAGATTCACCCCCAACCCTGCCGGGTTAGGGTTGTTCTGTGTTGTTTGTTTACTCTGCAGTGATGCGTTGCTGTTCTTGTCTCAGTCTTTGGTTCTCTGAGTCCAGTTTTTGGTTAAGGCGCTCCAGTTTGTTTCCCCGCTGCAGGCTGTGGATCAGGAACTCTCTCACTGCCTCCGCCGGCTCCGGGACGGCCTTCAGCAGAACCGAACCCAACTGGAACTGGAAGAAGGGAACGGAAATGAATCAGAAAACACTGAAACATCCATTGTAGTCCAGCCTTTACTTCCATGACGAAAGTGCGTCACTTTGTAACACACGTTATAATGCTCGCCTAGCTGCTAGCGTGGCACGCCCTCATACTCTGCTTCTGACTGGCTAGTAGTCCTTACCTAGGTACTGTCAGGGCACGCCCTCATACTCTGCTTCTGACTGGCTAGTAGTCCTTACCTAGGTACTGTCAGGACACGCCCTCATACTCTGCTTCTGACTGGCTAGTAGTCCTTACCTAGGTACTGAGCATGTGCGACTCCCAACAAAGATGTTCCAGCAGTGAGAGGTCTCACTCTGTAGCTAAAACAGAGACCTGAACACAGGGTGAAAAGAGGAGCTGCAGCAATGAGCAGTACAACAAAAATATGGTGTTTTCTGAAAATCAAACCATGTAAACCTATTCTGGTACAACCTCTAAATACAATTATGAACCTGAAAATGAGCATAACATGAGCACTTTAAAGATGTTCAGAGTATCAAACAACAAAATACAAACAATCAGAAATACACCCACCCACCTACCTACCAGACCAACACTTCTAAATAAAAGCCACTTTATATATTTACCTGAAAGGAATAAGGAATAATATAATAAGGAATTTATACAACGCATTATGGGGTTACATACTATACTTTGCTTCCATTTTCTCTAAAAATGTCAAGAAAGGCTGCCAAATAGTATGAAACTTCAAAACAGACCCTTGGAGAGTATTATATCTTCTCTAGTTTAATACTATAGATATTATAACTTATCTAATCCACTTAGAATGTGAAGGGGGTTGAAGGGTCTTCTATGACGATCCATTTCTGATTTAAAATGGTCACTTAGGGACTGCTATCACCTGGGAAACGTTTACGCACAGATAAGAGGCAGAAAAGAAACTATCACCGCTGACCTCCCGGACCATCAGCTCCCTAAATAACCGACCTTTACGAGGGGAGACACAGCTGTGTGTCTGCAGCTGTGTGTCTGCAGCTGTGTGTCTGCAGCTGTGTGTCTATACAGACCAGATAAGAAAAAAGGTAAACAGTCAAAATGTGGTCATTGACCTGGCTGGGTGAATTATTTAAAGCGAGACGCTTCAGGTAAAAAAAAAACATGAACATTTCAGGAAACTTGCAATACAAAAAAAATAATTGTGTTAATGTAAGTAATCCACTGAGGAAGTTTCATGTTTTCATATCTATTAGTTAAAAATGTTGACGTGTTGTTCAGCTGTAGTGTCTTCAAAATGTCTGAGTTTTACAATCCATATCTACAAAGGTTTTGTTCTTAGACTCTGAGCCGGAAATCTCCACTTCAGCAGCACTTACAGACACCACATTTTCCGCCTAAAAGCCAAAACGTAGCAATGTAAATGTAGCCTTAAACTGAGACACAGGTTGGGTCCGAAATTCCATACTAACATGCTATTTAGTGGCCTAAAACAGTATGTCCAAAATCTTAGCATGAAACCAATACTAGCTGAATAGCATACTATTTCTGGTGAAGTATTACAGTATGCAAACGCTGGACACTACCATTGACATATATATATATATATATAATGGACCAACAGATCCCGTGTCTCTGGACGGAGACCAGTGAAGGATATTAGAAGCTCTTTCCCGGTGATGGCTGAGCGTTACTGAGCAGCCTCCAACTGAGCTTGAAGACGTAGATGTGACGTGAGCAACCTGTCTGAAAGTTGGAAGTCTTCTGGTAGCTGTGCCAAGAGAAATCTCAATCATTCCCAATCTAGCAGAGACGGAGAGCGTAGGTATATGTAAGGAGATAACATAGACACAGGCTCATTATTGATCACTAAAATGATAGTTAACATTAGTCATTACACTTAAACAGCTGATGGAAGTCCAAACTGCACTGAGAGCTTCTCCTGTACTATACGGTAACTCCTCTACTATGAGACAGGAAGTCTCGTGGTTATGACACAATCGTTAGCCTATTGTTATAAAAACGTCTGCCACGGAGCCATAACGTGAGCTACAAGGTAATGGAGCCTTTTATACATTGTCGTGTTTCTTTAGAAATAAACAACGGACAAATAGAGTCTTTAAACGCTTCAGATGTAAAGTTATTCTCTGTCAAAGAGACGTCAGAATGAATGGGAGTCAATGGGATGCTAACGGGAGGTGACGGCTTATTAGCATTAAAATGGCGCCATAGGAGGTTCGCGGTCCGAGGAGAAGCTGACCCCCTTGGACACTACGCCCGCATAAGTATCCCACAATGCAATGCAGTAACAACGACAACATTCTGACAGACTAACGGACAGCAACCAAAGCATCTCTGCAACGTCAAAAACGCTTTAATTTACATTTCTACATATACCAAATCTGTGATCTTTATCACCTGCGACTGTTGGTCTAGTGGCTTTTCTTTTTCAGTTATTAAGAGCGGCGGTCGGCAGGGGTTACCATGTTTACGGGTCTTCAACAGCGAGGAGGCTCTAAGGAAGCGACGTTGAAAATGACAGCTTAGTGCGTCCGAAAAGATAAACACTACTGTTTATTTACACAAAAGTATGTTTAACGAAAGTATACGTGTCAGGCCCGTAGACGGGGGGGGTTCAGGTGGTGCGAAAGACTTTTTGTTGTACTGCACAGTGCTGCAGCTCCTCTTTTCACCCTGTGTGTTGAGCTCTCTGTTTTAGCTACAGAGTGAAGACATCTCACTTCTGTTCCATCTTTGTTGGGAGTCGCACATGCTCAGTAGCTAGGTAAGGACTACTAGCCAGTCAGAAGCAGAGTATGAGGGCGTGCCCTGACAGTACCTAGGTAAGGACTACTAGCCAGTCAGAAGCAGAGTATGAGGGCGTGCCCTGACAGTAGCTAGGTAAGGACTCCTAGCCAGTCAGAAGCAGAGTATGAGGGCGTGCCCTGACAGTAGCTAGGTAAGGACTACTAGCCAGTCAGAAGCAGAGTATGAGGGCGTGCCCTGACAGTACCTAGGTAAGGACTACTAGCCAGTCAGAAGCAGAGTATGAGGGCGTGTCCTGACAGTACCTAGGTAAGGACTACTAGCCAGTCAGAAGCAGAGTATGAGGGCGTGCCATGCTAGCAGCTAGGCGAGCATTATAACGTGTGTTACAAAGTGACCACGTTTGTCTCTGAAGTAAAGGCTGGACTACAGTAGAGCTGTTTGGAGCAGTTTGTGAACAGTGTTTTCTGTTGGAGATGGTAAGTCCCTTTGGGGGGGACTTTGGGCTTTTTCACTTTGTGAACCTATAACGTGCACAAAAAAAGATACAGTATATAACACAATAAAGGAAAGGGGAAAAGCCAAAAAGCATAATATGAGCACTTTAACTTCACGTCAAGGTTCATGACTTTTTAACACTTTGTGGGCCACATACTGTAGTTGGCTGCATCACTGAAAATATTCCCATCAGGGTCCAGGAAAACATTACCACTTTACACCTCTATGGCCCATAAAGTGAGCTACCTCACTTATAATATCGTCGTAATTTTGTGTCTCAGTTTGTCAACCTATCGGCGAGCTGCTGGAAACCTGCTCGCGAGCTACCGGTAGCTCACAAGCTACTTGTTGGAGACCCACTGCTGTTAACGTCTAACGTATCAACAACCCACGCAACTAACTTCATGCACTCACTGCAAAATGTTTGATTTGTGTGTGCATGGACTAAAAAAGTGGTAAATGATCTTGGTAAGCAATTTGACAACACTGTAGTAGAGAGAGACACGGCAATCAATTGTCGCTCCCATCCCATCCCGAGCCCACGAAAATACTCCCGTCACATCCCGATCACGTGACTGCCCCCTCACCCCAAAAAAATCCCGAGAGAAAGACTCCAGAATCCCGTCCCGTTTTCCCGTAAACTTAATCTCCAGCTCTGTCCCACTCCTGCTGATTTCCATGCTCTATTCCATCCCTATCACGTTACCAACAGTGAAATTGACTCCCGTACCGGGAATACCGTGACCCGCGAGAGTCCTGAAAAATGTCACCCTCTACATTGTAGTAAATAGTTTAGGTGCATCAAAAAGCGTGCTTGTTAAGATACCAGCAGACAAGCTAATCCAGCACAAATCAGTGCATAAAAAGTCACCAAAATGACATATTTGAACCTCATAATTAAATACAAAATGAGGGGAAAACTGCAAAAAGGTCCACTAGACAGGCTACGGGCCTGTGTGTTGAGCGTGTAGTGCAGAGTATGTGATTTGAGACGCAACCATTCACTGCTGGGGTGAAGACACGTCATGATGTGACAGCAACAAAGGTCTCATTTTATCCTCATCTTTTATGCCTGCTCCCTCCCTCACATCTTCCTCTGTGTTTCTCTGTCACGTCAGGTAATTAACAAGTGTTTAATATTTGCCGGCTCTTACTTCAGCCCCTCTTAGAAACGTTAGGTGACTAAACATCAGACTAAAATACTGCTGGAGGTGGAAATAACTCTCCGGAGCTCAAAACACTTCCAGTCGTTACCTCATGGTTTTTCTCTCGTTCTGCATTTAGATTTTAACCAGAAACGAGAACGCCAGCGGTGACCTGACTGCTCACGTTAGTTGTGAAGCTGCCGGTCTGAGCATGATGTTGTTGACTGGTGTGAGACACCAGTGGGTTGGCTGGACAGTGTTGATGTTGGCAAGGGTTTTCCTCTGTTGTCATAGAGATGCTACCGTTTTCAAAAAGCTGTTTCAGACTCACTGATTCACACTTATTAACTGCTGGACACTTTTATTTGGGGAGAACCCTCTGAGAGCAGCTCCACCTATTCTAACTTTACTGCCACCGTGGGTGGATGTTGGTGCTGATAAACTGTAGAGCTGCTGAATATTAAAAGTCTCTGCATGTTTATGGGGGAAGAATGGACCTTTTATACAGAGTTTGAACTTGTATCCTCGGGGGTTTGAAAACAGGGGCAGATGCATAGACTGTAGAAGTGAAGCCAAAACATCTGGATCGGAAAACAAATCAAAGTACACGCGAAATAAATGTTCCCCAATGAAAGTTTCTGTCATTTTAGGTAGTTCTGGTCACGCTGATGTTTGTTCAAGTGTTCATTTTTCTAATCAGTTTGGTTTTTGTTAGGGATTGACCGATTATCGGCCCGTTTTTTGGCTGCAGATGATCTGTATCTGTGTTTTATTTGCCCTAAAAAAAAAGTGTTGTACTTTGGCTCGGCTCGAGCTCTGTGTCTCGGTCTTCGGTTTCTCTCACCACTGAGTCTGACTTAATGTCCCGCGTTTGTGGAGCCTGGGCTGTCTACAGAGACCGCGTTTTTTACAGTGTGTTGAGGGGACAGGCAGCTAGCAGATAGTGAGATGTTTTTTACAGTGTGTTCAGGGGACAGGCAGCTAGCAGATAGTGAGGAGATGTTTTTTACAGTGTGTTCAGGGGACAGGCAGCTAGCAGATAGTGAGGAGATGTTTTTTACAGTGTGTTCAGGGGACAGGCAGCTAGTAGATAGTGAGGAGATGTTTTTTTACAGTGTGTTCAGGGGACAGGCAGCTAGCAGATAGTGAGGAGATGTTTGCTGTATGTGACAAAAAATGTTGTAGCCTAAAAAACGTGCGACATCGCTTAGAGCACCTTTAAAGATTTTCATTTTAACTGTACATGCATAGCGATCCACATATCAGTTATCGGTTTCATTAACTTCTAATAATCGGTATCGGCCTTGGTCCATCCCTAGTTTTTGTTAGTTACTTGAGCAACTGCCCTTTTTCTGGATTTCTTTTTTGAAATAATTATATATATATATATATATATATATATATATATATATATATATATATATATATATATATATATATATATATATATATATATATATATATATTCCTGTTTGCGCACAGCTTCACCGTCAAATTAATATATATTTATTGAATAAACAAACTAACTATCAGGTCGGTTTACACGATAACCTTTGTGGGATTGCAGGGACCCAGGTTCCGTTCAGCCTGAGACTACCTGTAACACCTGAGACTACCTGTAACACCTGTGCGTGTGGGAGTCTCTCTGGGCCTCTTTCGGTGTGTTGCAGCTTTAACAGGAGCTGCGATTAGAGAGGAATGACCCAACATTAGACTGAAGCCTTTCATTATGACTCATAACTTTATGACACATGAATTACTGTAGCTTTTTATTTTTTAAGTTGAGCAAGAGAAACCCTGCGATGACACACACAGCACACTTCTGTAAATCCACTGTTTCTAACTCGCAGTTTGTCAAAAAAGAAAAGTGTCATTTCCCCCATTCCCCATTTTTTTGTTTTCTTACAGCAAACAGACGCACTTAGGTTTCCATTCTGTCATAATTACCGTGGCAACAAGGTTTTGTGTCTCCATCATGAATGAGTGTGTTCACCCCTGAACACAGAGGCTGTGTCTCATTCTGCATGCTTCCGTCAGTACACTGCTAATGTGCACGGACCACTTACTGCCGTAGTGCTCACTTTGGATGGTTAGTATTGTCCCAAAAGGAACACTTACCTTATCGATCTTTGTCGATCAAAAAAACAGACAGATTCAGCAGCTGCACGGCCCATTTCTCTCTTAAAATGTTTTCAGAAACACGTTTCGGTGAACTATTTTCGTAAAATACCAGATCGTATTCTGAACGAGCCGCCATTATGCTCGGTTGTGAAATCCGGGAGAAGCCAGACCCACGTGACGCGTTCGTCCAATCAGCTGCCGGTCGACGTCCCTGGTCCCTCCCCTTTCCGCTTTGTAGTCAAGATGGCGCCCGTTTAGTGCGCGTAGGGTCCGTCGTTCCACACTGAACTTTTTGACCGTTTTTAGGGGGGTCATCCGGGTACTTTCAGTGCGTTATCTACACTATATACTTAAAACTAAGTGTTTGAAGTGTGACAGTAGGCAGTCTGAGACACAGCCAGAGATTGTGTTTCTCACACCAGAGCAAATACATTAAGATACATGTGTGTTTAGTTTGTTTCATAAAAGGTTTCCTAACATCTCCCGACATCCCCACAAATCAAAAGCAACAATGCCTCTACTGTAATCAGGGCAGAATTGTGTAAAAAGAATAATGAATCAATTCATTTACCATATGTTTTCTCTTTGGTCTGTCGGTAAATAGTGAAAAATCTCTCCGTCACAGGTTCCCAAAAGCCGTTGTGGCTCTTTTTAACCCTTGTGTTGCCTCTCCATCGCCTATGTATGTGTAACGTCTAACACTTTTATTTTAGACGTTTTTGTTACTTAAATGTCAGCAGTGTTACAGAGAACACACACACACACACACACACACACACACACACACATACACACACAGACACACACACCCCCTTCATCAGGTACATTTCAATCAATCTACCTGATGAAGGTCTAAGACCGAAACGTTGGAATCTCTCTCAACAATGAAAGTTCCCACAGCTTTATTTGAGATTTTAAATGGTTCAGACGCTGCTGAACGGGTGGCGGCACGTTTTAACCCAGAAGATAAAGAAAAAAACATCCTCTAGGAACAAAAATGAAAATCTGGCCAATAGATGAAGAGGTTTTGCTGGATTGCGTCCTTCTGCCCTGAGAATTATGAAGTGGAGCTGGGGAGAGAACACTCAAGGCCAACGATGCATTATAACAGGCATATTTCCTACGTGATAAATAAATGAAGGCGCTGATCTGTAAACAGTTTGCTGCAGCTGCACATGATTTGAAACACATGAAAACAAGGAATAGTTGGAGCCATTTCAAAAGGCGCTCCACACGTGAGTCTGCCTCGCTGTTATTGTATTAGGTCAGTTACTTTAGCCACAGGTCGGCGGTGAGGTAACGCCACTCAGGTTTCACATTTCACACTCTATTCATCACTTCCTCGGCTCAGTCAGGAGATCAAAACAAGGCTTTTCTCTGGAGCTTTTGAGACTTCCAGCGTAGATTAAAGTCCCGTCATGTGAACCATCAACAACTCTTAATGTCAACAAGCAACTCACTCACATTTTACTGAGAAAGCTGCAATTAACTTTGGGGCTGGTCTGCCGGGAGCAGTGTTGTAGTCAAGACCACCTAAACCGGGCACGTGGATAGCTCAGTTGGTAGAGCGGGCGCTAGGGGTGGAACGGTACATGTATTCGTATTGAACCAAAACGGTACGGGCGTCACGGTTCGGTGCATGAATTTACACGGAGAATACACGGTATAAAAATAAATAATGTAATGTGGAACTAATGTAATGCGGAACTACGGTTAGATACGCAGGTTCTTCAGGGACACCTGATCTGTAGCCCCGCCTTAGCTCTGAAGCTGATTGGCGCGCTGCCTATGTAGCCGATCTCTGCCTATGTAGCCGATCTCTGCCTATGTAGTCGATCTCTGCCTATATGTAGTCGATCTCTGCCTATGTAGTCGATCTCTGCCTATGTATGCCTATGTAGTCGATCTCTGCCTATATGTAGTCGATCTCTGCCTATGTAGTCGATCTCTGCCTATGTAGTCGATCTCTGCCTATGTATGCCTATGTAGTCGATCTCTGCCTATGTATGCCTATGTAGTCGATCTCTGCCTATGTAGTCGATCTCTGCCTATGTATGCCTATGTAGTCGATCTCTGCCTATATGTAGTCGATCTCTGCCTATGTAGCGATCTCTGCCTATGTAGCGATCTCTGCCTATGTAGTCGATCTCTGCCTATGTAGCCGATCTCTGCCTATGTAGCCGATCTCTGCCTAGGCGGGAGCAGCTTTCTGCGGTGAAAAATGGCCGGGAGACGTCGTGAGAAAGTTGCATTAATCAGGTAATTTAGTTTGTATTGGTGTGTGTGTGTGTGTGTGTGTGTGTGTGTGTGTGTGTGTGTGTGTGTGTCACTCACAGAGATGTCCTTCTGAACCTTCTCGTATGCCAGTGTGAGCGCGGAGCGGCGGTCAGGTGGAGACGGCGTCAGCGTGAAGCTGTACGTGCCGGAGCTTTCTGACTCGGTGAGCGCCTGCTCCAGGTCCTGGATGTACCTCTCCGGCTGCATCTCCAGCTCCTCCGCCTCCTGGCCCACTGCTGCCTCGCTCACTAGAAAGTCACAGAGTGTAGTCAAAGTATAATAACTAAGTATCGATAACAATAAGCAGTATAAAGAAATGAGGATAGTGGAAAGTTGTACTGTTGTAGGGGAAACTCATAAATCTTCTGAGTGCAACTGAAAAGGTCAATGACACTCTAAAATGTTCCCAGATGAGGTCAGAACGGTGTGTGTGTGTGTGTGTTAGTGTGTGTGTGTCACTGTGCGTGTATCTGTGTGCGTATCTGCATGTATGCTTGTGTGCGTGCAAGTGTGAATCTGTGTGCATGTGCGTATCTGCGTGTGTGTGTTTGTGCGCCTGTGAGTATCTGCCTGTGTGTATGCGCATGTGTGTCTGTATCTGCCTGTATCTGCCTGTATCTGCCTGTGTGTCTGTATCTGCCTGTGTGTATGCGCATGTGTGCCTGTATCTGCCTGTGTGTGCGTGTTATGCATGTGTGTATCTGCCTGTGTATGTGCATGTGTGTGTGTGTATCTGCATGTGTGTGCGTGTTATGCATGTGTGTGCGCATGTGTGTATCTGCCTGTGGATGTGCATGTGTGGGTTAGGCGTGTGTGTGCATGTATGTGTATCTGCTCATGTTAACAAGTTGGTGCATTTAAGTAACAAAAATGTCTTAAAAAAGTGTTAATTTTGTGTCTGTGAGTGTGTGCGTGTGTGCGTGCGTACAGGTGCGGCTGTCCAAGTGTCAGGTGAGCATTAATCTTTCAGGTCACGCTGGGTGAGGGTTTCTTTTCTTTTACCGTCTCCTCTCCAAGCGTCCTGTCCGTCAGTCAGCAGCACCTGGAAGCCCGAACCTAAGCCCCGCCCCTTCCAGTCCACCCGCAGGAAGAAGGACGAGTCCGGCTCAGACGAGACGTGGACTTCCCGCACCGACACGTGCATCCCTGCAGACAAAAAAAAAAAACACACACACACACACACACACACACACACACACACACACACACACACACACACAACAGCACAAAGTTAGAGGACTAATGAGTGTCTTTTGTAGTACGGTCTGTTAGTCATATTACCCAGAATCATCTCTGGTTTCTGACCCACTGGGCGTAAATGGTACTGGTTAAATATTAGGGCTGGGACGATATGCTTTTGTCCCGATTCCAGTCTTTCACCATACATTGGTGCCGATTCCATTTGAGTTGCGATCCCAGAAGTATTGCGACTCAAAAGTATTGAGTATTGTGATTTTCTTTTCCCTCTAACAAAAACAAAAAAATACAATAATACACTTCTAGAGACAATATATCATGAGACATTTCTAAATAACTGACTGTTTTCTAAGAAGAATGAACGTCACATATCAGTCAGTCAGTCTGACATTTATTTCATTTGTGAGGAGGAGCATAACATGGATTTTCTGCATGTTATGCTTTCGCTCCGTTTGTTGGAAACAGATATGATGTAGTATAAACAGACCGTACCGTGTATAGTACCGTATAAACAGAAATTGTTGAGCTGAATCATTGGTAGTGATGTGTAAAGTAGTGAAGTGAAATCTAAAGAAGATTACACCCTAGGATGTTTAACAGTTGACAACTGTCCATTCATCTCTGCAGCTCTAGTCGACCTAAACATCTCTAGCGTGGTTAAAATACTGGAATTGACAAACTTAAAAAGAAGACGGAGGCGGATGTGTGTCTTGCTGCAAAGAACAGTGTCTTTAAATGTAAAAAATGTCACTTTCCAGTAAGAGACGTTTCTGCGCCGGTGCATGTACTGTACTTGGTCCTGAAGCAGGTGTTGTTAGGATGTAGTTAAAGACGGGGATGTGAGGAAGCTCGGCGCTGCGGCCGGTCATTATAGCGTCCCGCTAACTGAGGTGTGAGCGTCCGTGCCGAGCCTGTACTTAGCTCTAATGAGAGGCTGTGTAGCGGAGCATCACAGTCCTTACGGAGACGTGATGACACGATGGCACGAAGCGGCATTCACCGTGTACTCTGTGGTCATTACACCAACAAACGACGCGGAGGGGAACCCATGTTTAACTTTAACACCCCCCTTCTTCCTTTAGAGTCAGGTCTGTGCATATTTCAGCCAAGTAAACACTTGATTAAGTTGTTCTTTGTTGATTAGGCTATAAAAAAAATGAATGAAGTTTTGAACCCTCGTGTTGTCCTCTGGTCAAATTTAAAATTTCAACCAAATTTTCAGAAAAATGAATGCGGATTGTTCCACACCACGCTCTTCATAACTAAAATAAATGATCAGTTCACTACTTTCATTGAATTTGGGTGTTTTATAGCATTTGAAAAACATTTTTATAAAAGAACGTTGAAAAGAAGAAGACAAAAACGTCAAAAAAAGCGCAGAAAAAAAAATCATAGGGAAAAAAGTGACAAAAAACATATAAAAGTGACAAAAATCTGAAAAAATGTGACAAAAATCATGGAAAAATTTACAAAAAACATAGAAAAAAGTGACAAAAATAATGGAAAAAAGTGACAAAAATCATGGGGGAAAAAGTGACAAAAACCATGGGGAAAAAAGTGAGAAAAATCATGGGGAAAAAGTGACAAAAATCATGGAAAAAAGTGAGAAAAAAGCATGGAAAAAAAGTGAGAAAAAGCATGGAAAAAAAAGTGACAAAAATCATGGAAAAAAGTGACAAAAATCATGGAAAAAAAGTGACAAAAATCATGGGAAAAAAGTGAGAAAAATCATGGGAAAAAAAGTGACAAAAATCATGGGAAAAAAGTGACAAAAAACATAAGAAAGTGACAAATCACGGAAAAAAGTGACAAAAATCATGGGGGAAAAGGTGGACAAAAATCATGGAAAAAAGTGACAAAAATCATGGGGGAAAAAAAGTGACAAAAATCATGGGGGAAAAAGTGACAAAAATCATGGGGGAAAAAGTGACAAAAATCATGGGGAAAAAAGGGACAAAAATCATGGGAAAAAAGGGACAAAAATCATGGGAAAAATGTGACAAAAATCATGGGAAAAATGTGACAAAAATCATGGGAAAAATGTGACAAAAATCATAGGAAAAAAATGACAAAAATCATGGGGAAAAAAGTGACAAAAATCATGGGGAAAAAAGTGACAAAAATCATGGAAAAAAGTGACAAAAATCATGGAAAAAAAGTGACAAAAATCATGGAAAAAAAGTGACAAAAATCATGGGGAAAAAAGTGACAAAAATCATGGGGAAAAAGTGAGAAAAATCATGAAAAAAAAGTGACAAAAATCATGGGAAAAATGTGACAAAAATCATGGGGAAAAAAGTGACAAAAATCTTAATTACTCGATGCCCCCCTGTAGTAACTCCGAGGTTTTCGTTGCTTCTTTCTGAGTTTTTGTCGCCTTTTTGTCTGTTTTTTCTGTCGCTTTTCTCAGTACATGCAGACATGTCCCACCTGGGACCTCCCTAGATAGTTGAGAGAGACCCCCCCCCCCCCCCCAATGTTGAACCCAAAGTTACGCCCTTGTGACAAGTACACTTGTTTACATTTCACAACTGGTTGCAGCGTTATGTAAAACCAGAGAAAGGCGTGAAATCGTCACATTGAAGAAGCTGCAGCCAGAGACTTACTGGAGCTAACGCTAGCTAGCTGCTAACACCGAGAGACAGTTTGTAAACACAGAAGAGGCGGAAGCTACGACACGGACTCAAACACCCGTTTAAAACAACAGCAACAACATGTCCGTCTTTATATCTTACCTGCAGCCTCCCCTGCGGACGCTTTGTTTTAATCTTCTCTCCGGTTTAACACCATGAATGTATTGGGAGAACGTTTAAAAACAACTCGCATGTCTACCGGTTAGCTACCACGTCATCGTCAAGCGACACAGCAGAAGAAATCAGAGTAGATGCTAGATTGTACCCACCGAACGAGACAGGGGGTTCAGGTTACATCTAGTTCATTTTAAAGTTATATCTTCTAAGTTTAAATAACCTTCCGTGTGTTGACGCATGTAGAGATTCAAACAGATGTTTAAGAACCCCTAGCAACACGAAGAAGTGCTATATTTTTTATGTTATGTTATGATTTTGATATATGATACATCATTTATTATTTTATACTTTTGAAGTTGTCCTTTTATCCAGTGTGCGCTGTTTGTGTGCTGGGAGGTGTTATTGTCATGTTTTCTATGCCTTGATATTGTAAATTGAATTGTTTTTCAATTAAAAAAAGAAAATAAATATCAGAGTAGATGCTAGATTGTGCCCACCGAACGAATCTGCCAAACTACACAAGCGTCAACGCTGTTAATTAAAAGACAGGGGTTAGGTTACATCTGGTTCTTATTAGTTCAAATGTGTTGACGCCTGCGCAGTATGCCCGTGTTGTCGTTCGGTGGGTACGATGTAGCATCCACCTTAAATCAGGTGTGGGCGGTACCGATCCAGAAAGTAGTAATACTGCAATACCGTAGTGTAGAAATACTCTGTTACAAGTGAAAGTCCTGCATTGGGAATCGTAGGGCCACCTCGTCGGGCATTAACCCTCACATATACTAATTAGCCTAAATAAAATCAATAATGTAATAATCATCCAAAGATATACCCTTATTTAAGTATTTTTATTTTTGATAACTTTGATACATTTTGCAAATAATTTGACTGAAGTGACATTTTAAATGCAGGTTTTTAACTCTGCTTTCAGCATTTTTATTCTCTACTTGTAGATATGTTGTATTGTTGTTGTTTTCTTTGTTTTCCAATCTATGTACCTTTCTATGTATCTATCTCCCTACCTACCTATCTACCTAACTAACTACCTACCTACCTACATATATACCTACCTACCTACCTACATATATACCTACCTACCTACATATATACCTACCTACCTACCTACCTACCTATCTACCTAACTAACTACCTACCTACCTACCTACATATATACCTACCTACCTACCTACCTACCTACATATATACCTACCTACCTACCTACATATATACCTACCTACCTACATATATACCTACCTACCTACCTGCCTATCTCTCTACCTATCTGTCTATCTACCCATCTATCTAGCTACCTATCTACCTACCTGTCTGTCTGTCTATCTATCTATCTTTCTCGCTACCTACCTGTCTGTCTATCAATCAATCATACACTGGGGCAACTTCTTTGCATATTCAGGACAGCAAACAGCCAACTGTTGACATCCAATGAGACAAAGCAAGTTAAAGTTGAAATATAATGAGCTTTCGTCCGTCTTCGTGTTGTTTTGTTGTCTGGTCAGAGAGGCAAAGGAAACAAGCTGCGTGCCACATGTTGTAGAGAGGGAAATGAAGGGATTACTGCAGAGTTCTGCAAACACACACTCTCTCCAAGAATAATTGCTTTAAGAGGCTGCTCAAACATTAAAGCACTTTCTATTAAAGACACACACACACGTCTGTCTGTGTGTGTGTGTGTGTGTGTGTGTGTGTGTGTGTGTGTGTGTGTGTGTACATATAGTTATCTGTGCATCTCTCCCTGGTGGCCTTTAAGTGCACAATCACATTTGTTCGGGGCTGTGGGAATATTAGGTTTCAGACAAGTAAATTCCGACTTGTTTATTAAAAAGGAGGGCTACGTGGTGGCCGGGTTGGCTCAGTGGGTAGAGCCGGCGCACATATACTTGGAGGTTTATGCCTCGACGCAGAGGTCCAGGGTTCAAGTCCGTCCTGTGATGATTTCCTGCATGTCTTCCCCCTTTCTTACTTAGCTGTCCTGTCAAAATAAAGGCGGAAAAGCCCCAAAAAATAATCTTTAAAAAATAAATCAAAAAATGAGGGCCACAAATTGACACAAACACACAAAACATTGATTGTCCAATAATAACTGAGCAATCGTAGCAGCTTTGTCTGTTGGATTTCTCCACACGTTTAAAGCTGTATTCAAAGAGCTACTCTGTGAGTTTTAGTCTTTCCCAAACTGGTAGATGAAATATCTTGTAAATATGACTTAAAAGTTCTTCAAAATAAAGTAAAGAAACACTAAGTGAATAATCCTGAAAACCAATCATTTTTAAATGGGTTTTGTTAGTAAATGTTTGAGACTTTCCTGAGTAAAAATTACAAAGACTTCTCAGTACTTTCTGTCCTCATTAGATTAGATAAAATAGGCTTTATTGATCCCAAATTCCCTTCGTTTCAGGAAACAACAACAAACTCCGAGCTAGCGAGCTACACGCTGAAAATGTCAAGTTGTGAAGAACATTTGGACGGTGCAACAAGGCCGGTCTGCTCGGTTCTTTCAGGGAATGATTGTAAAGATTTACAAAGACTATGTTGAGGTCATTTCCTCTCTAACTGGGAGGTTTTGGGACTGATTGGTGGGATTACTGTGGACGAAGTCCACACGGAGATACACTGGTAAGAGCCAATGAGGTTTAACCATGTATCAGCTGATTTAAATATCTCACGTTACTGTATTGTGTCAACAGTTAACTTCATTTAATATTGGATGTGGAGTTTTCTTTAGCGAGGTGCAAATGTTCCACCAGAACCAGCTCCTTCCTGAGACTATTTAGCAGAGCCACCGTCGCTGCGTCTGAGCTTAGCGTCGCCCAAGATCGTTTGGATTGGTTTACAGAAATGCAAAACAACCCAGAGTGTTTTTTTCTCCTATCCCAGAATGCATCTGTGTTGTAGCCAGGCATTACTCCGCAGCGCAATGGCGACAGAGCTGGCAATGCGTGACAATATTCAAGGTGTCACTCTGTCACATTTGGATATCCCTTTTGTACGTGCGTTGGCAATTTAGTTGTGTGCCAGAAGCTGTCATAAACTGTCTGAATTAGTAAAAAATGTGTATTTTCAGAGTGAGAACAGGAAGCTCGACAGTCGTTGTGCTTCTCACTTGGCTGCATTTCGTACCCTGAAGTGATGGAAGCTACTGGGATAACTGGATTCATCCAGCACCAAGTCAAAACACAAAAGGACTCTGTAATGAACTAAGTTTTTGTTGTCATGTTTGCTTAAATGTTTCAGTTGATCCCGGGAGTAATCCCTTCCTGTTCTTCTGTTTGTATTTCTCATCATGCAGTTCATTTCTTACAGGATGTCCATCAGAGGACTGGGTCCCACTTTAGTGTTTGTAATGTTCTCATGTTGATTTAAGGCTCAGATAACTAATGAACAAACAGCAACATCATTAACTGTTCAAGTTAATAAAACGTTGAATTAAAGCCACAAGTGGCCCTCCAGTGGTAGTTTTGAAAAAAGACAAAGAATAAAAAATGTTAAAGCTATAGTGCGTAGTTTCTGTCTCCGCTATGAGGAATTCTGAGGCCGTTTACACGATTGTGCTAGCGGGTGAAAACGAAAAAATATTTTATCGGATGTGCCTTTCGTTTATACGAAAGATGCC
This sequence comes from Sander vitreus, assembly GCF_031162955.1. Taxonomy (NCBI): domain Eukaryota; kingdom Metazoa; phylum Chordata; class Actinopteri; order Perciformes; family Percidae; genus Sander; species Sander vitreus. The sequence continues at coordinate 2,480,580 of NC_135870.1, read as the reverse complement.
GTTTTTGGGGCTTAAAAGCGCAAAAAAGTTAAACCACCCTCCAGAGTGGAAATCTTAAAAATGCTCCACCGTCGCGTTACCGTCTAAAGGGGAAAAACGTCTGAAGCCAGCGGTGTGGAGAGAGACGAGGAAAAGGCGTCCAGGTAGTCTGTTGTTATGGAGAAATTATAGGCTTCCGTTATCTAAAATATTTTCAATGTAATGGCTCAATATTTAAATGATTTTGATAATGTTGATAAGGTTGTTATAGTTCGATGACCATATGTAGGCTGTTCATTCATTCAGAGTAGGCTACAACGTTACGGATGAAGAGAAAGAGAGAGAGCGAGTGGCAGCGGCCGGCGGTCGCCCTCCTCTGCTCGCTGCCTCTCGCTCTCAAGCAGCGGCCGAAGGGCTGCGAGGCTCAGGATGTTGGTAGTGCTCCTCGTCTTTCCAGACGAGCTTTTGTTGTTCGCTTTGACGTGTTTTGGTTTCGCGCTACTAAGGAAAGAAGTAGAAGGAAGTTGTTGTGTGGCAGTGCCACCTAGCCGCCTGGCGTGCATGCTACATCGAATTTCACACACTTTTGCGTCACCGTATGACAGACTTCCTCCCCAAAACTCTCGTCTAACGCGGAATAAAAAGTGAGAACGCAACGTCACTTTTGCGTTTTCTCTTCAGATCGTTTCCGTCTAAACACAGCCTAAGTAATGACAACGTGTCCACACAGCATTCTGGGATGGGAGAAAAACGTGCTCTGGTTTATTGGCATTTCTTCAAACCAATCACACTCATCTTGGGCGGTGCTAAGCGACAGACGGAGCCACGGTGCCTCTGCTAAATAGTCTCGGGGAAGGAACTTGTTTTGGTGGAACGTGTACGTTCAAAAGTGAAGTGGAACGTTGTGGCTATAGACTACAATGTCCACATGATACAAACCTTCCGTGATCGCTGTGATCCCCCCCCGCCACATAGTTGCTAGTAGCCAAGGAGGACACGGAGGATTAAAAAAACATGATGGACTCTTCAGAAGAGGTCATTATCTTCACGCGAGTTTCTGCAAAAGCCGCCGGACGCCACAATCTTCTGAACATAGTCATACCGAGAGATCCAGAGAGAGCTGTGTGGAGCTGATAGTCTTCATTAGCTTTGTAGCAACTCATTTGGCGACGGCTTGAATGTAACGGACGTTCATTCATATCTAAAAGTAACGCACTAATGCTTTAATTAGTGTTACTGATGCAGTCAGGTTTGGACACAACCTCGTCCGTCGTGCCCGTAGGCCTTCAAGATCCTCGATCAGTTAACGGAGCTGGCTTCCAGATGTATCTGTAAACACATCTGTGCTTGTGTTTTTGTCTTTTATTAGTTTGGGTTGTTGATGTTGTTTCTGTCCAACATATTCAGTCCTCTGTGGCTGTTTGAGACGAGGTCGCCCTCCTTAAACTGTTGGAGAAAAAAGCTGGGCCTCGAAAGAACAAGAGCGTTTTAATTTGGCTTGACATCCTGCAAGGAGGACATTTTTTTGTGAAACAAAGCTTGTTTCTTATTCTGTTCAGTAATGTTGATGGATTTGTAGTTGAAACACTCTTCAATCTTTGTTATTCCTGGAAATGTTCTTTATATTGGCTGAGTGAACCTGAAACTGTGCTGAACGATAACCAGTCAGATGTTTTTTGCAGGTTGGCCAACCTGAACACCAAATGGAGACAAACAGTATTAGGCTACATCTACACAACTATGTTTTTATTTTCAAAGCAGCATTTTGAGACAGAAACAATCTCCGTGCACACAAGAGTTTTAGCTCCAGTAGCAGAATTAATCTGCGTCCATATTAACACGTCTGACTAGACATTTCACATGTAACAGGAAGCAGATTGTCTGACGTTACTCTGCGGTTGAACATCATGGATGTAGAAGTTGAAACACAGAAAATACTTCGGAGAAAGAACAACAATGGTGAAAAGTAAGAGCAGGGATTTATTATTTGAAAGCGACGACGAGGTGGAACCGTTACTGAAAGGTGTGTAAGATACCTAAACGATAAGACTGACTGACGTGCCTCCTCATTTCAAAATGTCTCAGTTTGTGTCCATCCAGACTACAAAGCAACCCTGGAGTTTTTAACCCAAAACGGAGGCAGCAGTGTTTCCAAATGTCTCCGTTTTAGGGGTTCAGGAATGCCGCAGTTGTGTGGATGCGAGGCGTAAACGTAGCAAAAGATATTCGTTTTTAAAGAGAAACTGTGAAGTTTAAGATGTATGGGGTGCCGTTTGTAAAGCGGCTCACGCTGTAAATAACAGCAACATTTTGTCACATTTAGCTTCAAACAATGTTTAAAAAACTGGTATGAATGTTTGAGGGTCACTTTTTTGCACATTTACAACAATATTTGTCAACTTAGAGATATTTTAAATAGTTAAATCCAAATATTAAATGTTACACCTAAATGTTAAATATAAATGTTACACCTAAATGTTAAATATAAATGTTAAATATAAATGTTAAATCTAAATGTTAAATGTAAATCTAAATGTTAAATATAAATGTTAAATATAAATTTTAAATATAAATAAATCTAAATGTTAAATATAAATCTAAATGTTAAATATAAATCTTAAATATAAATTTTAAATCTTATTCTAAATGTTAAATCTAAATCTAAATGTTAAATGTTAAATCTAAATGTTAAATATAAATGTTAAATATAAATGTTAAATCTAAATGTTAAATATAAATGTTAAATCTAAATGTTAAATATAAATGTTAAATCTAAATGTTAAATATAAATGTTAAATCTAAATCTAAATGTTAAATCTAAATGTTAAATGTTAAATCTAAATGTTTCGAGATGCATTTTGAATGTGCATATTAGTTAAATATTTAGTTTCACCCGAAACATTTAGATTCAACATTTATATTTAACATTTATATTTAACATTTATATTTAACATTTAGGTGTAACATTTAATATTTGGATTTAACTATTTAAAATATCTCTAAGTTGACAAATATTATTGTAAATGTGCAAAAAAGTGACCCTCAAACATTCATACCAGTTTTTTAAACATTGTTTGAAGCTAAATGTGACAAAAAGTTGCTGTTATTTACAGCGTGAGCCGCTTTACAAACGGCACCCCATAAAGATGAGCCTCAGACGTCGTGTATGTGCGTTTGTCTCTGACCAAACACAGAGTCTGTCCAGAATAAAGAGTTCATTCAGAGAGTTGGACGCTTGGTTGTGGATCCTCTGAGGGACTGGCGATAGAAAAGGTCAACAAACCAGCGCTCTCTGCAGGACCTGGGTCAATTATTTAGATTGGCACACGGAGGAAGAGGTGCTGGTCTCTGCTTGGTGTGGTGGGCGTCGATGAGAACCGGCACAGAAGATCGGATCTGTTAGTTCAGCGATTTAGAAGGTGGACACGAGTCCAATTTAAAGGATCATTCTGGTTTAGAACAACTTGAACCTTTGAGGATGCAGTTTGTGTGGATGAAAGGCCAGCTACATTTGAAAAATAAATTATATATGGCTTTTTTGCTTTCTTCTACTTGATAAAATGACTCATCATGGAACAAACAGTGAGTTACTCCGCTGTACTGTATAACAAGAAAGTGACTCTGACTTTATAGTGGACCCACCCAGAGCCTTTGGAAGCTGCTGGGACCCGTCAGATAAACAGAAACATGTTTCCTGGTGGCTCCTGGTCTCACCGTAGGGCCCTTTCAGACAGACTTATTAGCTCCAATAGACTCCTAACAGATCCACACGGGGCCTTCAGTCCCTCTGTCATTAACTCTTCACTTTCATCTCCTCCTCTGTACCACTCGGGGATCCTTCCTTCCGCACGTCTTTAGCATCGCCTGCACCTAATAGCCTCCAGTGGAACCATGTGCATGAATGCGTACGTGCGTCAAGCACTTTAGGCTCTACCCTGCCGTAATGACTTCCAGCTCAATCTTCAGGTAACGAGCGTTTCCTGGCCCGCTGACCAGCTCCCTGACGTCTCTCTGAGGTTCTATCTTTGTCGCAGTAAAGTCCTTTTCTGGGTCCCAACTCTTCACAAACGGCAGCTTGGTCACCAACCCCTTGGTGTCATTTTGTCAACGTGCAGGGTAAGATTTAACCCAGTCTATATCGGCGACGGTTCATTCACGGGACAGTTCCGGGGCCGCCAGAAGTTCGGCCGGATGTCCCTCACTTTCCACTTTCTTTGAGTCAACTTTAAACTCTGGTTGCATCGAGAAACAATAACTCTGAGCAACGTTGAATGCTGAAAATGTCACGTTTCGTGCAAATAAGCAGGCTTGCTTGGTTCTTTGGGGAATGATTGTAAAGATTATCAAAGAATATTTTTAAGGCATTACCCTCTGCACACAGTTGATCCCAAGAAGCATAAAGCCTATTTATGTATGTCTTGTGCGTCTGTATCAGACACTGAGGGCCGTTAAATTGGGATTGAGAACATGTTGGTCAGACATACGTAGGTGGCTTGTTATATAAATCTTGCTTGCTGTTTTAAGACCTGATCTCTTCAGCACTTCAACATTTGGTGCAGAAAATAATGGATTTGTATTTAATCACCACAATCAGAGAATTCACTTGTGTGGGCGAAGTCTATTTGCACGAATCCTTTGAGTCAAGTTCAATTTTGGTGATCCAACACCAACAGCGTTGTTTGCACGTCTTTCAACACAGTCTGACCTCCCGTCTGTGGCTCTAACGGTCTGTGACGTAAACCTTTAAAAACACCAATCTTAAGTTTCACCAGTCATTTCATAAAACAGCTGCTCACTGTAGTTTCTATCTAACAAACTAAAGTTGGAAAAGGGTGACTTTGTTGGGGATTATTTTCAACGGCGGATAGAAGATTAATCCACATTTGGTGCTCTGGTGAGTGTTTGTGTCAGCAGGACGGTGTGTGTGTGTGTGTGTGTGTGTGTGTGTGTGTGTGATTGAGTCATAATAAACTACTGTGTGTGTGTTCATGGTGATGAAGGAACATGTAAGCCAAAGAGGCTCATTGATGTGTTTTTATGGCTCAGAGTGAGAAGAGATGCCTCGTTAGTAGATACATTCGTAGGTCAAGACAACTAACCTGCGATATCGCTGCGAAGTTTTGCTACATTAGCAAAAAGCAGAAACCTCCCTCTTAGTTTTTACAGTTAAACAGTTAAAACTAAGTCCATAAAGGTAGGCAGTGAAGGTCATTAGGGCTGGCCTAGTTTTGAAAGCAGGGGCGACATAGAGGGGCAGAAGAGCCGGAGGCTACATCCACACTACTACGTTTTCATTGTAAGCGTGGCTTTGAGACATAAACGATCTCCGTCCACACAACAAGAAGCAGGAAGCAGAATGTCTGACGTTACAATGCGGTTGAAAATCGTGGATGTATAAGTTTAAAAAATACAGACAATACTTTGGAGAAAGAACAACAATGTTAAAAAGTAAGACCAGGGTTGATTTTAGCTTGGACTGACGATGAAGTGGAACTGTTACCGAAAGATTAGTCTCGGATTGCCAGACCTTCCTCCACAGCGCTGCGGAGGAGGGTCTGGCTAGTCCACACAGCATTCTGGGACGGGAGAAAAACGTGCTCTGGTTTATTGGCATTTCTTTAAACCAATCACAATCATCGTGGGCGGGGCTAAGCTCCGGACGGAGCCACGGTGCCTCTGCTAAATAGTCTCAGGAAGGAACTTGTTTTGGTGGAACATGTGGACGTTCAAAAGTAGTTTTAGTCGTGCAACAGAAAACTCAGATTGGACAGATAGTCTAGCTAGCTGTCTGGATTTACCCTGCAGAGATCTGGGGAGCAGTTAGCCATAGTCCTCACAAATCCACCAGAGGTTAGAACGCCAACACAGAGAAAGAGGAAGGGGACGGACGTCTGAAAAGAGGGACATCGGGCGGAACGAGAGCAATCCTGGAAGTGGATGACGTGCACATACAGTAGACTAATGAAAGGTATGTAAGCTACCTAAGTCAAATAATACAACTATTGCATTAGTAGATAACAAGAAGTTTTCATAGTTATGCCAGAGATTAGCTCTGTTGGAAACTGTTCACTTACTCACTATTTCCTCTATAGTGTTAAATAATGAACTATATAGGGAACGGCCAAACCAGATTTCAGACACTCACTGAAAACATATTGTTGCGCGACTTGCGTCAGGAGATGCTCCGGTTACTTGTGTGACGCATGGCGCCCGGCATCATGTAAGCAACCCCCCAAAAAAAAAATACTTCTATTACGTCCCTGAAACAAACCGGGCACTCAGGAGAATAGTAAAAGCTTGTATATTACATATGTTGCATGTTACATTTCCACTGTTCCACTGACTTCTGCTTCTTCTTCTCCCTCGGGGAAAACACGGCCGCGTTGCATTGTGGTATACGGGAGTAAAATGTAGGGTTACATCGTATGTACGCTTAAATTAGTAGTGCATTGTGGGCATTTTATAGTGGACTATATAGTGAATGAAATAACCAGAGAATTTAGAAACACTAAATGGCGAACACACTATGTCAGGGATCTTCAACAGGGGGTCAGGGACCCCTAGGGGGTCCTCAGAGTCACTGCAGGGGGGCCTCCAAATTATTGTCTATTTCTTAAAGTTTTTTTTTAAAAATTAAAAAGTAAATCCAACATATTATTAGCAAATATAAATCCCCACTGATGATAGGCTTACTGGCCAGTAGTCACTAAGATCCATCCAGCCATCCACAGATATACAAGTATAAGGCTTTTTTTAAAGCTTAGTATTCTATGTGAACATTGTATGTATAAAGGCTGGAGGCCGCCCTACACGTTACTTTAGGCCCGGTTTAATATGTAACTTCATTTAATATAATATATGTAGTAGGGGGTCCCTGCTCCATCTCTCTTTCAGTTAACGGGTCCTTGACCCCTGCACTTTGTACTACTACTACTACCATGTAGTGCACTATTTCCGTGATAGTTTCGAACGCAGCTAATGACAACAAAAGTATTGGGACAGATTTAAATGTGGACGTGATGATGGCACTAGATGACAAGTCCGAGGAGAACCAAAGTCTGTAGGGTTCATCGTCTCAGGGAAACATGAATGCTCAATGGTTGTTGAGATATTTTGGACCGAAGTGGTGGACCGGCTAAGAGTGTTGTTAGCGTGACTAAAAAGATCGTCAGTGACTATTTTTTCATCGGCAGCATAGGCGTCATGGGAGAAATAAACACTATGACGATAAAAGATGTTCACATGGAGCATCTCTGCAGAGGTTCGTACGTGCAGTTAAAAGCTCCGAGGAGCAGAACAGGATGAAGAGTGGATGTTGGGCAATCCGCTAACAGAAAGACAATAGTTGGAAGGGGGAAAGACCGCCGCTCAGCTCCTCTTAAATTGGATCCAGGAGACATCAGTGAATGTAGCCTCTGTGCTTTGGTTATGAGGCGCGCACGCGCACACGCACACACACACACACACACACACACACACACACACACACACACACACACACACACACAGTTTGGGTAAGTTGTGTAATCAGCCTCAGCGAGCTGGCAGTGTGCAGCTGTCTGGCTCTCCATCAGGCTCTGTTGAAACAGGCACGGGGGGGGTCTTCTGACGGTAACCCCAGGAGGCGGACCCCCACATTTTTTTTATTCACTTCATACTCTACTTTTAGGAGTCCTTAGGGAGTCTTTGGAGCCAAAAAAAAAAACCCAACTACTTCACATAATCACCCGGTGAACAGAACAACAACAAATACATAAAACATTTGTCTCAATAATTATATACACAAACAAAGAGCTCACAGAATTCTCTCTGCAAGTCATTTCACGGATTAGTTTTGGAGGCTGATCCATTAGGACGATGTGGTACAGCTGAAACATAAACAAAGATGTTTTTTTGCTAAACGTCCTGGCTTAGGGCTGGGTTGAAATAATGGATTCTCCATTTAACAACCATCTTTGTTTGTGTGATTTGATACCGATTGATAAAATCCAGAAATCATTCATTTAATATTCGCCTTTTCAATGACTGTCATGTTAGTCCTGTTAGGGCTCTGACACGCCAACCCGACGGAAAAAGCCTCTCTGAGTTGGTCAAAAAAGTGCCTAGGAACACGCCGAAGCGACGCCGACATGAGCGTACGTTCTGCGCGTGCGCGACGAGACGTAATACGTCTCCATAACAGTAGTCGGCGCTAATCTGTATTGTCGCCCAAAAGATGAAAACGGCAGCTGATTGGACGAACGCGTCACGTGGGTCTGACTGCTCCCGGATTGCAAAACCGACCATAATGGCGGCTCGTTCGGAATACGATGTCGTATGTATTGTATTGTTTCTGAAAATATTTTAAGCGAGAAATAGGCCGTGCAGTTGCTGAATCTGTCTTCATTTCAGATCAACAAAGGTCAGTTTAACAGATTTTCATCAGATTTTGAGAGGGCTTAGTCACGGTCATCCCGCTCGTCATTTCCGGGTTAGCGCTCCACCAATCAGATTGGCCATTGAGTCCGACTGCCCGCCTTCCGATTCAAGTCAAATCGGCCCAAATGACCGACAGCTCCTCCGACTGACGACGGCACGGAGCACACCGAACAGACTCGGGGTCACCGACCTCGCCAGACTGTCCAATGGCCGATGATCGGGTTGGTGTGTCAGCGCCTTTAAGTAAAAGGTACTTTAGACAAGCTTGTTGGGGGGTCAGTTCATAATGTAAACATTAACCTGCTGCATTATGAAACATTTTTGAGGGTTTGCTTCTTGATTGTACAATTTACAGCAGAAGTTCTCTGAGAATCTCTTTTATATCAAAGATAAATCGGTACTGGAATTTCTCCAACTTGACTGGTATCGAATCAAAAATCGGGACGTTGTGAATCCCGGGCCGTAGACAAGGGGGGGGGGGCAAGGTGGTTCTAAAGACCCCGCCCCTCACTGTCAAAGGTCCATAAGTTTATTCTGCTTTTTTTGGGAGGAGGTCTAATGTATCAATCCAACATCAACAATCCACGCAACTAACTTCATGCACTCCACCAAGGACATCAAAATAAGTATTTAAACCTCACAATTAAATACAAAATGAAGGGAAAAACTGCAAAAGAGCCCACTTTTTGGAAGAAAGAACCCCCCCCACTCGGCTGGCTGCGGGCATGAATTGGAATTGATTCAGGAAATCGTTGGCAATACCCAGCCCGACCCCTGACTCCAGCTCCGTACTTCACACACAGACATGAGTGATATCCATCTTCTACTTTATTATGTATTACAGCTCCCGTTCTACGACTGCACAAAAAGCCAAAATGTGGTTCCACAGTTCTGGAAAATCAAAATCTGGAAAATCCTCATAACCTCATTACAGGTCAGATTGTTCTTAGTTTTTCTCATGATCTAATGTACGAGGTTCGTCTGCAGAGGACTGGACTAGAGTCTGGTTTTCAAAGAGCCAAGGAGTTCCCAGAAACCTTTTGCATCATCATTGATCTAACACCTTTTTACACTCTCTCCAGGGGGGGAAACACACACACACACACACACACACACACACACACCTCTGCTCAGTGTCCGTGGAAAACAAAAAAAAGCTTTATCTTTAAAAAAAGCTTGATTTTTCATTTGAAGAATCTGGACTGAAAACAGACTGTGATGTTTCCTCTGAGAGCTGCAGTGAGTTTGTACTGACGCATTATATCTGAAGGTCGGTTTTATTAATGAAGTCAGGGTGTTGACAGCCTCACTGCCCCCCCAATGTTTTAACCCTTGTGTTGTCTTCCCATCAACCATCAACCTTAGGCGCTTTGTCTGAAGTTTTTGTTGTATTTTTTAACGTTTTTTTTTAATTCATGGCCAATAAACCTAATTTTTAGGACATTATACATTATACAGTGCTCAGCATAAATGAGTACACCCATGCTAAATTTGACTAAAAAGAGGAATAAAAAAAAAAAATCATCTTAAATCTCTTAATGCCTTAATTAAAAAAATGAGGAAATATCCAACCTTTAAGGACACCAATTTTCTTTGTGAATGAATAATGTATCGTTTGTGAATCGAAATAAGTGCGTTAGTGCGGCGGTCAACAGAAAGTGTTCGCTCCCAGGCTCAACCCCCTCTCTGTCAAAACCCCCAAAAAACCCAAGAGGTGAACAGGTGAAGAAATCAAATATATAATATATATAATATCAATAACTTCCGCTCAAACCGCGATGAAAACGCCCACCACCTACAATATAAGTGCACAATATAATAATGATTAAAGAATATAAATGAGACCATGAACGACATACAATATGTGGCTCCTACAGCTGTTTCAACTGCAGTCAGGGCAACTTGAAACCAAAGTTGTGTAGTTTTGGGGAGAGAAATGGTGGACAAGAGAGTATCTGTTCAGAGGTGTAGCGACGAATATAATTACTATGTGGTGACCGCAAGAAACATCCTTAAAAATGGAAAAATAATGAGACAAATTCAATGTGAAATAACATTAACTAAGACATATTTGTCGATCTACACATCAGACACACGTCTGACCTGCACATTAATACACTTATCTCGCTGCGCTTTTTTTTTAATCTTTGCTATGCATTAACTAGCCGCATCAATAAAGGCTTTTCAACTTTTCCTTTAACAACAGTGCCTTGGTTTTCACACTGTTCTGATGCCATTGGATCACACCAAAGAGTCATTTGTTAGATATTTTTTTTCAACCACTACCAAAAGGAAGTGCTCCTTTTCTCTGTCTTCCCACTACCTTTTATCTTGCCTATCCTCTTGCACTTCTGTTTCAGTTCCTAGGTCTTAATTGATTGACTGTAGGCAACATGTCAACCAATTGTGAAAATGTTCTCAGACTTTTAAGTTGTGAACGTTTTCTGTTTTTACTTGTTTTACAGTGGTGTTCCTTGAAGTAAAAGTATTAATACCACACTGTAAAAAGTAAAAGTCCGGACTTCCGGTTTGGGCCATGCTGGAGTAGGAAGCACGAGAGACGAGCTCCGACCTAACTCGACCTATAACGTTCCTTAAAAGTGCTTTTAACGCCGTAGAACTGTAAAACGACGGCTATTAAAGTGTTAATTAGCCTCGAACGTATAATGACCACCTCCAGACACAAACAATCGACGACGCGGAACACCATTGCTAGCAAGCTAGCTACTATGGCCTCCCCTGCTAACGAACGCTCCTCCAACGACGACGACGATGGAACCTCCATGGGCCAGCTGGTGGAAGAGCTGTCCAAGCAACGTGCCAGTTTAAGAGAGGACATTTCCATCCTCATTCAGGAATCTATTGGCCCTTTGCAGACTTCTGTGAACGCTATAAAAGAGACTGTGGATACATTTCAACGCCGCTTGACTGCAACGGAATCCCTAGCAGCTCATCATCAAATCACTGCAAACACAGAATACAAAGCTCCTGGATCGCATTGAGGACTTAGAAAACCGCTCTCGCAGATCTAATCTGAGAATTGTAAATGTTGCGGAAGACAGTGAAGGGGGCGAGGATCCTGTAGCGTTTATGTCAAACATGCTGATGGAGATTATGGCCAGGGATGTGCAGGGAGGTCGCACAGAGTGGGCAAAAAGCCTGAACACACTTGAAGGTCTCCTTGGCCGTTTGTGGTATGCTTCCAATGATTCCAGGAAAAGGAGCGAGCGCTGCGATGGGCTAGACAACGTGACCTGAAATACAAGAAGTCTACCCTGAGAATATACCAAGATTTCAGCGTCAGTCTGTCAAGAAGACGTCAACGACTTCAAGCAAGCCCTTTACAAAAAGGGAATAAAAGTCCAGCTGCTTTACCCAGCCTGCCTGCGAGTCTCTTTCGGAGGAAATACATTTACATTTGACATACGGGAGGAAGCCAAGGCGTTCTACAATCAACAGGTGATGACCCATGAGTGACCCAACAGATTGCTTAACAGCTTAGCTCTGAACTTGTTACGAAGTGGCTAGGTGGCTACTTTGGCTGACTGCCAGCGGCTATTTTACCACCGTTAATTATTTCAGACTGAACTGTGCTTGAGGAGATGGGTTGTCTTCACCAACTGGTATAAAAGGACTTAAATGAACATTTTGAGGTATATCTGTGTTATGTAAATGTGTTTGTTTGGGATCATCCTAAACTGGGACTTATGTGATAACGGTGGTGGCTAACTGGCTACGTTACACTAAGCAATATATTAATGTTAGCTAAATGTTACTGTTTAACGTTACTATCGTTGCCCAAGCTCACTGTCGGAATAGTCCGTGATGATGTGGCGAATGTTAGACTGCGATATTGATTATTTTACTAGATAACTGTTTCTAGTTTAACTTTTAGATGGTCAAAGGCTCTCCCGTAGGTTAACGGTTTAGTTAAGACACAATGCATCCTCGGAAGATTCAAGATTCAGTGGGGGACCAGCTGTCTGCCTATGTTCTGGAGACAGACATTGGATATTTTTATGTTATTTTCAATGTTGGGATGGGTTTGATTATTGACATGACCAATTTTTGTTCACTCTGTGCTAAAACAGGTTTTTATACTGCCGAATGGGATTTTTGTACATTTTGTATGACTATTATTTTGGATGAGTTGTTGACGAGCGGTCACCTTTCTGCTATGGGGTGCACGCTCCACCCCCTCCCCCTCTTCCCTCTCAAGGCACATGTCTGATGGCACAAATGATAGTAGAGCAGAAGTAAGCGTGTCATCCACCCGATGTATAAGCTGGAATGTTAAGGGCATGAACGGGCCGATTAAAACAGCACAAATGTTTTCCCACCTGAAAAAATTAAATGTAGGTGTAGCATTTTTACAAGAAACTCACTTGACCATAGCGGATCAAGTTAGGCTCCGGAAAAACTGGGTTGGACAGACTTTCCATTCTACCTTTAACACCAAGGCACGGGGAGCGGCAATATTGATCCATAAAAAAAATATTGTTTACGCCTTCAAAAACGATCTCTGATCCTCAAGGACGGTTTATAATAGTGTCAGGTTCCCTCTTTAATACCCCAGTCGTACTTATGTCAGGTTCCCTCTTTAATACCCCAGTCGTACTTATGTCAGGTTCCCTCTTTAATACCCCAGTCGTACTTATAAGCCCGTAACTGGGTTGATGTTGGCTTCATTAACAAACTCATCTCCCTGATTCCAAATCTAGATTCAGGCTCATTCTTGCTGGGGATCTGAATACTGTGACTGACCCAGCTATAGATCGCTCCAATCCTAAAACTTTAGCACGTTCCAAAATGTCCCAGGCTCTTTGTTATTTCATGGATCAAACTGGCTGTGTTGACCCATGGAGGTTTTTCTACCCACAGAAAAAGGAACTGTCTTTCTTTTCACACGTCCATCATACATACAGTAGAATAGATTACTTTTTTATTGACAGAACACTCCTTCCTTCTGTAAAAAACGTAGAGTATACTGCCATAGTGGAATCAGACCATGCACCCGTGATTCTTGATCTTGTTTTCTCTCAAAACCTAGCACAGCAACTTATTGGCAGACAGTTTTGTGAATTTGTATCTAAGGCAATTGATGAGTTTTTGTTGTTCAACAGATCAGACTTAATATCACCATCTACTTTATGGGAGACACTGAAAGTTGTCATAAGGGGAGAAATTATTTCATACTCCATATCACGTAATAATGCAAGAAAACAGAGGGAGCAAGAACTTATCAACTCTATAAGAAAAATAGACCACCAATATTCCTCAGCCCCAACTCCAGAATATATAAAGACAAAATCGCTCTGAAAACTCAGTACGAGTTATTATCGACACAAAAAACAGAGAGACACCTCATCTGGTCAAAGGGGCACTACTAGGAGCATGGGGGAAAAGCAGGCCGATCGTTAGTCAGTTGAAATGTAGTTCAGCATCTCGTACGATCCCACAGATTCGCAGTGGTTCACGGTTAACAATAGATCCAGTGGAAATAAACAATGCTTTTAAAGCATTTTACTTGGACTTGTATACATCTAAATTTCCACAAGATACATCAAACATGTTACAGTTTTTCAATGATCTAGATATCCCTAAAATAGATGTGGCTGTTAAAACTGACTTGGACAAACCCTTGCGACTTCAAGAAATCTCTGATTCCATACAGAAAATGCAAAGTGGTAGCCCGGCTAGCTCCCATTCTTCTGGAAATGTTCAATCATTCACTGAGTCAATCAAACCTACCACAGAACTTAACAGAGGCTTCTATCTCACTAATTTTGAAACCCGGTAAGGACCCGCTTGAGTGTGGGTCGTTTTGGCCAATTTCACTCCTAAACACAGATGTAAAGATATTAGCTAAACTCCTTGCCTCAAGATTGGATACTGTAATGCCCCATATAATCTCAATGGACCAAACCAGATTCATGAAGAACCGCCACTCTTTCACAAATATTCGTAAACTCTTGAATGTTGTACACTCTCCAGCGTCCGGGGGGGAATCCAGAAGTGGTTGTCTCCCTGGATGCGGAGAAGGCATTTGACAGAATCAAGTGGGGTTATCTGTTTGCCGTCCTAGAAAGATTTGGCTTTGGTTCTAATTTTATCTCTTATATCCGCCTGTTATATACTTCCCCAAAAGCATCAGTGATAACTAACAAATTAGCTTCCCAACTTTTCCCTCTGTCAAGGGACACCAGACAGGGCTGTCCCCTCGACCCACTCCTGTTCGCATTAGCTATAGAGCCTCTGTCGATTAAGTTGAGAATACGTCATACGCAGGCTTCACATGATGGGAGTTGAACATAGAATTTCTCTATATGCAGACGATTTATTGCTCTATATATCTGATCCAGTGTCCTGTGTCCCTGATATTGTGGAAATGTTACATATATTTGGGCTTTTCTCCGGTTACAAACTGAACCTGTCTAAAAGTGAATGTTTTCCACTCAATTTGGCTCAGATTTCAGATAATGAAAGCTGAGCCAGAAGGCAAAGCTCTCAATCTACCGGTCAGTTTTTGTTCCTACCCTCACCTATGGTCATGAAGGCTGGGTCATGACCGAAAGAACAAGATCCAGGGTACAAGCGGCCGAAATGGGTTTCCTCAGGAGGGTAGCTGGCGTCTCCCTTAGAGATAGGGTGAGAAGCTCAGTTATCCGTGAGGAGCTCGGAGTAGAGCCGCTGCTCCTTCGCGTCAAAAGGAGCCAGTTGAGGTGGTTCGGGCATCTGGTAAGGATGCCCCCTGGGCGCCTCCCTAGGGAGGTGTTCCAGGCACGTCCAGCTGGGAGGAGGTCTCGGGGAAGACCCAGGACTAGGTGGAGGGATTATATCTCTAACCTGGCCTGGGAACGCCTCGGGATCCCCCAGTCGGAGCTGGTTAATGTGGCTCGGGAAAGGGAAGTTTGGGGTCCCCTGCTGGAGCTGCTACCCCCGCGACCCGAAACCGGATAAGCGGACAAAGATGGATGGATGGATGGAGATTTCAGATAATGAACTCCCTTTCCGTATTTCCAAATCTGGCTTTACTTAGGCGTACAGATCACCCGTAACTTCTCTGATCTTTATAAGAAGTATTTCAAACCCCTCATGAGAAAACTAGAATCAGACCTTCAGAGATGGTCAGCCCTATACCTCTCTCACAGGTAGAGTTAATTGTATAAAAAGGAATGTTTTACCTAGATTTTTGTATATATTTTTGCCCAAATCCTTTTATCAGTCTTTAAATAAATTAATCTTTTCATTTCTGTGGGATGGTAAAAATCCTAGAATCCGGAGAGAGTTCCTAGAGAGACCCAAGAGCCAGGGTGGTCTAGCACTTCCCAATCTAAGGAATTATTATTGGGCGTCAAACATACAAAAAGTTATTTACTGGTTTCAGTCTCCAGAAAGGGAATGGTGCCAAGTTGAAGGAAACTCCTGCTTATCAACATCTCTCTCCACTTTAAATACAGCAAAATTACCTTTCTCACCATCACAGTATACTTTAAACCTTGTAGTACGTTCTACTCTCAAAATATGGGCACAATTTAGGCAACACTTCAAACTTCTTGACTTTTCTATGTGTAGCCCTATTTCCATTAACCACCTCTTTCCTGCAGCCAGATTGGATCTTACCTTTACACAGTGGCACAGAGTTGGTCTTCTTAGATGTAGTGACTTTTATATAGATGGTCTTTTTGGCAGTTTTAATGATCTTACTAAAAGATTTAAACTACAACGGTCAGGTCCAGGTCCGTCACTTTATCCAAACATGGAGCTCAACCTTTCCAGCCTTACCAGTAAATTCTGAGCTGGACAATATCTTACAAACTCCTGTGCAGCATAAAGGCCAGATTTCAAATATATCCAACACAATCTTATCTTTTCAAAAAGTGTCATTAGATAAAATCAGAACTGATTGGACTGCGCTCAGAGTAGTTAATGGCACATCCTCCTGTGCCCGCACCGAATTTATTATACCAAATCAAAACTGTCCAAGATATACCCAGACATCGATGACAGGTGTGACCGCTGTAATTCTACTTCAGCCGACATGGCTCATACGTTTTGGACTTGTCCAAAGTTAAGAGATTTTTGGTCAACTGTTTGCAAAACTTTAAATGAAGCATTTGACACCAATGTGAGGCCAAATGCAGAAATGGCCATTTTTGGCGTATTAGTAAGTGAGGTCTTAATGACCACTAATAAGAGAAACACGTTTGCTTTTGCCTCCCTGTTGGCTCGTAGAAGGATAGTATTGGAGTGGAAATCTCCCAAACCACCATCTGGCTTAACAACCTGATGCTATTCCTGAAATTAGAAAAAATAAAGTATTTCTCTAGAGGATCAACTGATACAGTCAATAAGATATGGGATCTGTTGTTGTTGTACTTTGAGAGGCTTAACACTCTCCCCCCAGATAATATAAGGCCCTAACAGCTCTGCCCAATACACACAGTTGCATTGTCTGATGCCTGATGTGATCTTTACACGAAACCCGTCAACCTGATCCCCCCCCCCCAGTATGTGGGTGGTGTGGTATCGATTTTCAAACAAGAAAACAAATCAAGACACTGTAACCAAATGATTAGATCTGTATTGTTTTACCTTTCTTGAATAAAAAAATGTTTAAAAAAAAAAAAAAAAAAGTAAAAGTCCTGCATTGAAAATGTTACTTCAGTAAAAGTGTGTAAGTATCTTCAGGAACATGTAGTTAAAGTATTACACCACTGTAGAAAGAGTAGAGGATCAACCAGCTGTGTGTTTAACGGTCTGATCATCTCAGCTGGACTTGTAGCCGTTATATTGACGGCTAGTTTACTTTATAATAAAACATCAGATTTATAAACTACACGTGTTCTGTGTGCAGTAATCTTAATATGTAAAGTAACTAAAGCTGTAACAGATGAATGTAGTGGAGTAAAAAGTCCAATATTTCTCTCTGAAATGTAGCGGAGTAGAAGTAGAAAGTGGCATGAAAAGAAAAGACTCAAGTAAAGTACAAGTACCTCAACATTTGGACTGAAGTACAGTAGTGGAGTAAATGTACTTAGTTACATTGCACCGCTGTTCTTATGCAACCTGAACACATCATGAAGCTCATGCACCATCTTCATCCGATGCATTATCACATAGGTCAGGGTCAGCTGACTGGATGTGACATGTCTCCATCAGTAACAGAGGAACTGAGATTGAGTCAGTGCTGCCACCGAGTGGCCGAGTCTTCACATTACAGCTGCATTAAACCAAAGTCACAAACACACAGGCTTCGTCATAAACAAACGGGGGGGGGGGGCGGAGTTCATAAGCGGAGTTCATGTCCCAGAAGGAGTTAAGGAGAAAACACAAGACTTTCACCAAGAAACAGGTGTTCATGTCCTGAAGAAGTTAAGGAGAAAACACAAGACTTTCACCAGGAAACAGGTGTTCATGTCCTGAAGAAGTTAAGGAGAAAACACAAGACTTTCACCAGGAAACAGGTGTTCATGTCCTGAAGAAGTTAAGGAGAAAACACAAGACTTTCACCCAGGAAACAGGTGTTCATGTCCTGAAGAACTACTTAAAGGGACCGGTGTTTTAACCCAAACCACGATAATTTTTCTGATCTTAACTAGTCGTTTTGGTGTCTAAACTTAACTGTTGTCATCGCCACAACTCACCTTTTACTAGCTAAATTGTAATGACCACTAAACTGTCATGTGACCGTGCGGCGGTCGCTGTAATTCCAAGAATTGTTGTGCAACATCATACAAATGCGTTGATGAGAATGCGTTGCAACCTGCACACAGATTGTGTTGACAATATTACATAGATACCTTCCCTCTACAGATAAAGATGTGATCTTATCAAAAGCTACTAAATGGACCGTGGAGTGAGATTGTTTCATAAAAATGTCTTTCACAGATTAGTGCATCCAACTGATTGATATTGATTGAGTTTGTTATGAGTCAAACTCAAGGTCCACTTACTAGCTTCTTCCAGAGTTTTCAACCCCGTCTCTCAGTTTTCCTCAGCGGATAGAGTCTGCTCAGTTGTCATGCTGCAGTTTAACGCCCTGGGAAAAAAAATGTTTACTACTTTTATAAGGAAAACAAGTTAATCATAACAGAAGTGTTTCCAAACGTCTCCGGTTTAGGGGGCTCGGAAACGCCAGAGCAGGGGGAATGAGAGGGGGAAAACACCAGAGCAGGGGGAATGAGAGGGGGGAAAACACCAGAGCAGGGGGGAACGAGAGGGGGAAACACCAGAGCAGGGGGGAACGAGAGGGGGGAAACACCAGAGCAGGGGGGAATGAGAGGGGGAAAACACCAGAGCAGGGGGAATGAGAGGGGGAAACACCAGAGCAGGGGGGAATGAGACGGGGGAAAACACCAGAGCAGGGGGGAATGAGAGGGGGAAAACACCAGAGCAGGGGGGAATGAGAGGGGGAAAACACCAGAGCAGGGGGGAATGAGAGGGGCCAGAGCAGGGGGGAACGAGAGGGGGAGACGCCAGAGCAGGGGGGAACGAGAGGGGGGAGACGCCAGAGCAGGGGGAACGAGAGGGGGAGACGCCAGAGCAGGGGGAAACGAGAGGGGGGAGACGCCAGAGCAGGGGGAACGAGAGATGCCAGAGCAGGGGGGAACGAGAGGGGGGAGACGCCAGAGCAGGGGGGGAAACGAGAGATGCCAGAGCAGGGGGAAACGAGAGATGCCAGAGCAGGGGGGAATGAGAGGGGGCCAGAGCAGGGGGAATGAGAGGGGGAGACGCCAGAGCAGGGGGGAATGAGAGGGGGAGACGCCAGAGCAGGGGGGAACGAGAGGGGGGACGCCAGAGCAGGGGGGAATGAGAGGGGGCCAGAGCAGGGGGAATGAGAGGGGGAGGCGCCAGAGCAGGGGGAACGAGAGGGGGAGGCGCCAGAGCAGGGGGAACGAGAGGGGGACGCCAGAGCAGGGGGAATGAGAGGGGGAGACGCCAGAGCAGGGGGAACGAGAGATGCCAGAGCAGGGGGGAATGAGAGGGGGGAGACGCCAGAGCAGGGGGAACGAGAGGGGGGACGCCAGAGCAGGGGGGAATGAGAGGGGGAGACGCCAGAGCAGGGGGAATGAGAGGGGGAGGCGCCAGAGCAGGGGGAATGAGAGGGGGAGATGCCAGAGCAGGGGGAACGAGAGGGGGAGACGCCAGAGCAGGGGGAACGAGAGGGGGAAACGCAGCAGAAGATATTCCTTTTTAAACCAAAACGTAGTAATGTAAATGTAGCCTGTAACAGCCAATGTTTGGCTGTTACAAACAACTCCATAATCAAAAGTATTGTTCAAGCTCTGGAATAAAGTAACGCTGTAAATATACAGAAGAAATACTTTAATAAAAGGATTTCAAATATACACAGAGGGAATCAGAAGGTGTGTGAGGAAACAGAGATTAGTCCATAGAGTCCAGAAGGTAAATCTGGTCAGAGAAACAGAGTCAGAGTGATGACTCGGCTGCTCATCAGAACTTCACCACCTTCTCTTGTTTGGGTTTGGTTTTCTTCACCGGAACGTGGACGTCCTCGTAGTCGGCGCTCATATTGTTGGACAACCAGGGAACCGTCACCGAGTTAGCTGGAAGGAGAGACAGAGTCGAGATAAGACACACACAATATCACAGTGGGCAGAACACCTGAAACTCCCCGACACTTACTGCTCTCAGAAATAATGGAGCAACACCAAATTTATAACGTCTCGGGTTTACTGGTTCTGCTTTAGTGTTTCTAATATTTTCGTAAAAGGCGAACAATGAGCAGCTGACAGACGGCGAGTAAAGGAGAGAGCTGATGATGTCACACAGACGACCAGCGACGTGTGCTCAGAACAGCATATGGATCTGAAAGTTATCGTCCCTTAAGTCATATGGAAGTCTGTAAACTGTGTGCAAGGTTGAAACGGCAGGCTAGTAAATGCTCTGTTCTTGGGTCGCATCACGTTTTCACCTCAAGTGAACCGAGACCCCCATTTTCAAGCGGACCAGAGTTTGTTTGTTTTAATCGGCAACCGAATCCTACTTGGAATAGTTTCAAAAATTACGATTCCAGTAGAATCTGGAGTTTCTTTATAGGAATCGTACAGAGTGAGACATCACACTTCTGTAACATCTTTGTTGGGAGTCACACATGCTCAGTACCTAGGTAAGGACTACTAGCCAGTCAGAAGCAGAGTATGAGGGCGTGCCCTGACAGTACCTAGGTAAGGACTACTAGCCAGTCAGAAGCAGAGTATGAGGGCGTGCCCTGACAGTAGCTAGGTAAGGACTACTAGCCAGTCAGAAGCAGAGTATGAGGGCGTGGCCTGACAGTACCTAGGTAAGGACTACTAGCCAGTCAGAAGCAGAGTATGAGGGTGTGCCCTGACAGTACCTAGGTAAGGACTACTAGCCAGTCAGAAGCAGAGTATGAGGGCGTGCCCTGACAGTAGCTAGGTAAGGACTACTAGCCAGTCAGAAGCAGAGTATGAGGGCGTGCCCTGACAGTAGCTAGGTAAGGACTACTAGCCAGTCAGAAGCAGAGAATGAGGTGTGCCCTGACAGTACCTAGGTAAGGACTACTAGCCAGTCAGAAGCAGAGTATGAGGGCGTGCCCTGACAGTACCTAGGTAAGGACTACTAGCCAGTCAGAAGCAGAGTATGAGGGCGTGTCCTGACAGTACCTAGGTAAGGACTACTAGCCAGTCAGAAGCAGAGTATGAGGGCGTGCCCTGACAGTACCTAGGTAAGGACTACTAGCCAGTCAGAAGCAGAGTATGAGGGCGTGCCCTGACAGTACCTAGGTAAGGACTACTAGCCAGTCAGAAGCAGAGTATGAGGACGTGCCATGCTAGCAGCTAGGCGAGCATTATAACGTGTGTTCCAAAGTGACCACGTTTGTCTCTGAAGTAAAGGCTGGACTACAATAGAGCTGTTTGGAGCAGTTTGTGAACAGTGTTTTCTGTTGGAGATGGTAAGTCCCTTTGGGGGGGACTTTGGGCTTTTTCACTTTGTAAACCAAAAAGCATAATATGACCACTTTAAAACGTAATACTTCTGTATTTTTTCAGGCGAGGTGTATTACTCTGCGGGACACGGTGAGGAAGCAGTTTGAAGATGACTCACTTGCAGCCTGATGCTCCGGACAGTCCTTCTGGAAATGTTCCACTGAACCACAAACACGACAGGAACCTCCTGCAGACACACACACACGATCATGTAAACTGGTGCGATATTAATTCAGTACAATGTGATATTATATCTGTGTTTGGTACCTTGTGCATAAAGTCCTTTAGGATTATCTGGGCAGGCCCGCGACAAGTGTCCCGTCTTACTACAGATGAAGCACTTGGCGTACGGGTATTCGCCTGAAAACACAGAAATATTGAACATTATTAAAGCCGTATTAAATATGAATTCATATCACAGATGTCCCGCTGTGAATCTCACCCAGAGCGGGGTCCACTTTAGCTCTACACTTCTGGATCTCGTGTTCGGTGGAGCCGCAGCGGTAGCAGATGCCTCGGCCCATCTCCTCGTCTCGGTCCGCCTCCGGACAGTCGGCCAAACCGTGACCGGGCTTCCTGCAGTTAAAACACAGCTGGAGGAGGGAAGGAAACAAGGAGAGTGATGAGAGGGAGGACGGGAGCAAAAGTGGATTTGGACACGCCCTAAACGCATCTGCGCCCTGCTCTTCACGCCGTGCGCTTAGATTGTTAAAATAGGGCCCGTGGTGTGAAATCACTCACCATGTTGTTCTTCTTGTTGTCCTGCCTCTTTACCCTCCTGTCCTCTCGCCTTCGGTCTTTCCTCAGGGCCATTTCCGCCTCCTCCCTGAACTCCCGCTCCCCCTCCCTCCCTCCGTTACTCCCCCTGGGCAGTGGCTGGCCCGTCTGCTGGAGATACTCCAGGAAGCCGTTGACGTCCTCGCTGGCGTAGTCCTTCTTCGGACGGTTGGGTTTCTTCACGGCTGATCCGCCAGCCTCAGTCCCTCTCAGATGGTCCCTCTGAGGTCTTCCTCCTCCTCCTCCTCCTCCTCCTCCTTTTCCTCCTCTCAGCTGACTCCATGGAGTGGCCTCAGCCGGCTTGTGTTTATGCACATTATTGGCTCTCGCCCACCTCGTCATGACTGCACCCCTGTGGCTGAAGCTAAAGACAGAAAGAAGTGTGTTTCAGATGAAATATTTGACAGCAACAACATAGTTTAGTTAGCTTTAGTTCAGTTACCGTGCTAACTGCACGTCAGCGCACGGGTCCACTACGTGACAAACCCTATGGAGCGTACCACGTGACGTGTGCGCATATTTTGACAGAGTGTCTAAGTGAAGAATAGAGACACATTTTTTTTATTAATTTAACTTTAATACTTTTCATCCATGACCGACCTGTGGACCTAAAGGCAGTTACACACCGGGCCGACAATCGGCCGTCTGACAGTCTGGCGAGGTCGGTGACTCGAGTCTGGTCGGTGTGTTCGTGCCGTTGTCCGTTGGAGGAGCCGTCGGCCTTCATTTTGGCCGACCTGACATGTTCAGTCAGAGACGGGACAGTCGGGACTCACCCGGAAACGGGGAGCGGGATGAGCGTGACTAGAGCCTCTCAAAATCTGAGGAAAGTCTTTTAAACTGACCTTTGTGGATCTGAAATGAAGATTCAGCTGCACGGCCTGTTTCTCTCTTTAAATGTTTTCAGAAACACGTTTCGGTGAACTATTTTAGGACAATATGAGATCGTATTCTGAACGAGACGCCATGACAGTCTGGCTGTGAATTTCCGGAGAAACCAGACCCACGTGACGCGTTCGTCCAATCAGCTGCTGGTTTGCATTTTTTGGGCGACAATCCAGATTAGCGCCGCCTGCTGTTATGGAGACGTATTACGTCTCATCTCTACGGTGTTCTGAGGAACTTTTAGACCAACTCGGGGAGACTGATCAGCCACACTGGCTTTACTGCCGACGTTTGTCCGTCTGGTTGGTGTGTAACGGCCTTATGACACACTGCTCTACCCAACAGCATATTAAGGAGTTAAAATGAACCTTAAACATCTACAGCAGGAAAATGGAACAAACACATTAACGCAGCAGGAATATTAATCCATATTTGCCCATATTTAATGCTGGTCTCTAGACTTTATCCTTGCACTATTGGACTTATTTGCACTACCACCATGACACACACTAAGGCATTTTTTTGGGATCAATAAAAATCAGTCTATCTATATATCTCTCTATCTATCCATCAGATAGAAGAGGAAACACTGACAGGGAACATTTTACATATAACTACTTTTAGCTGATACATACATGTTGAATGCAGGACTTGTAACGTTAGTGGAGTATTGTCAGTGTGGCATTAGTACTTCTACTTCGGTAAAGTGTCTGAATACTTCTTCCTCCAAGTTTAAAGTACACGAACAACGTGAACGGTTGACGGTGAATATAGCCAAAGGTCTCACACATTGCTGAGACTGTCTGTGGTTGTTGAATGTAACTGCCATTTAAACACCTTAAAAAGAAATGACTATACGTCAAAACAACTGACGTTAGAATTAACGTTTGCTTACGTGTTTCTGTTTTCAACGTTAGCAGCTAGCTAGCTAAGCTATAAGCTAACGTTAAGCTAGCTAAAACACAGAGCGTTACGTTAGTTTCTATCGGAAGAAATGCATTTTCCCGACTAGCGAAGATACCTAATACAACATGATGACAAAATAAACTCTCCCTACCGGAAATTTCGCTTAAAAAAAAAAGATTAATGTTAGATAAAAACAACGTTACCTTCCGAGATGTTCAGCCCATGTGTTTGTATTATTGCTGGAAGCGAATTTGCGTTTCCTAGGACGAAATAGGAATGTCCCGCCCTACTCTGCCTTACTCTGCCTCTGATTGGCTTACCTTGTTAACCCTAACCAATCCAAACACATGCAACGAGTATTAGCCAATCATAGGCAGAGTAAGGCGGGTCATTCATTATTTGACGTTGTTTATTGGCGGATCGCAACGTGTAGAACAATTATCAGACTTCAGTGACTGTAATGATAGATACCTTATTGATCCCCAACGGGAAATTCAAGATTCCAGTAGCTTACATAGACATCACACACAACATACACATACATCATAAACAGGATGATAAAATAACAAATCCACATGAATAATATAAACAATAAAAGAAAAGATACTAAATAAAAGAAATCCACATGTATGTACTAAGGGATGTATAAGCATGAGAGGCTTGCAGTGACCGGGCAGGGACTGACCCTGGGATTCAGCCTGCATGGTGAGGTGCTCTATGAGAGGGTGTGTCATGGTGGTAGTCTGCCAGCCAGTTTATGTTATGTTAGCGAGCAAATTTTAGCACAACTGCCCACAAAGTGCTGCTTGCTGGCGAAGTGCTCATTTCAAAACGTTACTGACATATAGACACTTTACAAACGGATAACCCCGTCATTGTAACCAAAATATGTCTGAGCTTATTTGCAGAGCTGATGTCAGTGAACTAGCATGTTGCTACTCCTCACAGCAGGCTGCTGGAAACACGACTATCAACACACAGGACCAGTCGACCAATCGCTGTCCTTGCGGTCTGCGTCGCCTTGACACAAAGTTAAACATTTTTGGAGGTGCACGTCGAGCTACGGCGGAGGGCTCGGAGAGGGGTTTTGCGGTGACACAGAGGGGTCTGCGGCGGCACGCCGTCGATTTGACGCAGAAGCATGAATCAGCCTTCAGGTTGAAGATGTGCTTCAGTGGCTCCCCCCGTTCAGCAGCACAGACTCTGAGCAGCCTTGGACACAGTCCGTCAGGCCCGGCTGCCTTCCTGGGGCGTAGTTGTGGGGCAGTGATGACTGGGGGGGGGGGGGGGGTAAGGTGACCAGATTTCTGAGACAAAATCCAGAGACATTTTCAGCTCAGAAGTGTAAATACCTCCAAAACAGGTCATGTTTTTATCTTTGTAAAACTTCAAACGGGGACACTGCCCCAGGGGCGTCTAGACCTAGCGCTGCACTGGGGCACAATCTCCCCATAGGGGGGTCCATGGGCATGCTCCCCTGTAAGAACATTTTAACGTTTAAATGCATCAATCTGGTGCACTTTGGAAAGAAATCCAGAGGTTAGACTTGATTATTCTTATCTATGGATGGGAATATGTGTGCTGTAGCCTGAACTATTTTGCACTCAGAATTATAACCATGCACACACTGGTGGAATAATTTGTTCTTCATATTTTTCCATTAATGTCATTAGGAAGCATACCAGTAGAAATATATATTCATATTTGTAAGTGGATAAGTAAGTGGGATTATCTGGAATCTGGCAATATAGTAACCATTATGGTGAGATACACTGGCTAAGCAATTAATAAAAATGTCTTTGTTGACATAGCTTACATGAGAATACATTATAATGTTGGCCCTTTGGCTGAGTCTATCTGTCAGAGGGAGAGCAGGAGTGTGGTTGTGAAGAAGTTGGTAATTTCATGGCGTAGATTAACACTTTTACATGCACTATATCCGTGTCACATTCTCATTAGGGGCTGAGCCCCCCTAAAGGTCTGATCCTAGAACCGCCCCTGCTGCTACTTCATACTTGTACTCCACTACACCTCAGAGGGAAATGTTGTAATGTTTACTGCACTACATTTATCTCACAGCTTTTGCTTTATTGCTTCAGGCTGGGCTTGTTTCTGCAACAGCTCATTGAGTATCGGATACAGTTAAAACTATTGAGGAAATATTTTCCTGGTCTGGTGGCTGGTGACTAAAGCTGCTTACACGCCAACCAGACGGCCGACCGTTGTTGGACTGATCAGTCTCCCCGAGTTGGTCTAAAAAGTGCCTCAGAACACCGAAGAGACGAGACGTAATACGTCTCCATAACAGCAGGCGGCGCTAATCTGTATTGTCGCCCAAAAAATGAAAACCAGCAGCTGATTGGACGAACGCGTCACGTGGGTCTGGTTTCTCCGGAAAGTCAAAGCCAGACTGTCATGGCGTCTCGTTCAGAATACGATCTCATATTGTCCTAAAATAGGTCACCGTCACCGAAACGTGTTTCTGAAAACATTGTAAGAGAGAAATAGGCCGTGCAGCTGCTGAATCTGTCTTCATTTCAGATCAACAAAGGTCAGTTTAGAAGATTTTCGTGACACTAGTCATGCTCATCCCGCTCCCCGTTTCCTGGTCAGCTCTCCACCAATCAGATGGGTCATTGAGTCCGACTGCCGGTAGTGCCCGCCCCGCCGATTATACATGTCAAATCGGCCAAAATGAAGGACGACGGCCCCTCGTCACTGACCTCGCCAGACTGTCCGACAGCTGATTATCGGCTTGGTGTGTCAGCGCCTTTAAGTCCGTGGTCATCTTGTGGGGGAGGGGTGCATCAGCCTTTGATGGTTGCACTGAGAGTGAGAGTGAGAGTGAAGGGGAGGTGTGGGTTGGGCAGGCAAGCAAGGAAGAGCAGTGTCTGGGTAAGCAGTGGGTGGACAGACCACTGCCGCTGGAGCTGGGCTGTTGAACCTGTTGTAGAAGCGATTCAACTGGTTCACCCTGTCCAGATCTCCCTCCACAGAGCTGATACTCTTCCTCAGGCCAGTGATGGTCATTCTGTCCCACACCTCCTTCACGTTGTTCTCCTGTAACTTCCGTTCCACCTTCCTTCTGTATTCCTCTTTAGCCTCTCTCAGCTTGACTTTGAGTACCCCCTGTACGCACCTCAGTTCTGCCTGGCCCCCCTCTCTAAATGACAGGTTAAGTCTGCAGATAATGTAACTGGTCTCAATGGTTAAACTTGTGAAAATAAAAAAATAAAATAGGAATGCTATTATTTCTGCCAGTATGTATAGAGGCTATATTAAAGGAAGATATATTTTAAAGTGGGGTTGTGAAGCTGTTCAACATCAGTTTAAGTGGTCGCTATATTTATAATATTTTCACAGCTTTATCTTGCCATCAGACAAAAACTTTTTACCACGCAAAACACGGGAGTTGCTGGTTTACCGCTGCCTCCATAACTTAATTAGTTTGTTAGTTTTGTGAATTCCTAACCCTTTAAAACAGCAAAGTCACACAATAAGAAAATAACTAACCGATGGAGGCAGCCGTAGAGCACCAACTCCCATGTTCTGTGAGGTAAAATTAATGTTATTGTCAAAGGAGTCTGGTGGCTTTGGAGAGAGCAGAGATAACCTGACATATTCAAAAGTTAAAGCTCTCATCATTCAGAAGAAACCCTCTCAGGATGTGTTATTGTCCTAGGCCGAACTATATTTAATATTTTGCAGAAACGTTAACATGTCGGCAGCATTTTAATGATGGTTAAGGTGGCGCTAAATCTATTCTATATATTTCACAGATTGTAGTTACTTTGCAAATTTGCTATTTACTAACGAAAAGCAGTGATTCATTCATGTGTCTTCCATGTTCTGCATTTGATTTTTTGTAAATAATATAAACTTAATAACAGGACGACTCAGTCATTTAGTAAACTGGGGAGCCGTCTCCAAACCCTCTGATTCTAAGAAGACTTTACCTCCTAAAAGCTGAAGTCAGCAGAGTTTTTAAATGAGAAATGAGCTCTGTTGTAAACACGTGTTGCTGCGTTCCTGATCACATACTTTTTC
>NC_135870.1:2314981-2402594 GCF_031162955.1 Sander vitreus | reverse complement strand
TAAAACGGACAGATTTGTTATTAAAAAAGCAAAACCTAATGATGCAAGTGCATCGACATCCACCACCAGTGCAGAGAGTTCCACCAGTGCAGACAGGTGGCATTGATGATTCTTAATTTCCCACGAAGTTGATTGTGGTTATGTGTCAGTTCAACTTTTCATCTCCAATCCTATCTGTATTTGTGAGAAGTGGCGCTGTCCTGAGTTTAAAGATTATGGAAAGCCAAAACTTTATTATCGAGTCAATAGGCGTGTGTGTTCATGTCGGCCGCTGTCCATTTCCTAAGGTTCTGAAATGCAAACATTTTTTGACTACTTTTATTTATTTTTTTAAAGGGCGTGCGCCCGTAAACACCCACGGAGGAAAACATAAATCGGCGCCTATGCTTATTAATTACTCAACACAGTTTCAGTGTCTGAGTCATGGAAGACGTTTTAAATATAATCACAGCCTGTCAGAAAGTGACAGCTCTGATTACGCAACAGAACTCAGCGACTGTTTGACGAGTTCATCTGAGTTAGATTTGACTAAACTGAGAGACGCCCGGTACTCAAACCTGAAGAGGAAACTTCCTGATGACTGTTGTCTCTGCAGCCTGTGTGACTTGATGGTAACTCCACTTCTCTTGACAGGTTTATGGATGTTCTCACTCTGCAACCTGTATTTAGTGTCTGGGCTTCAGCGTCCTCCCAAAACATGTTTAATCACCGAGGAATACTCTGTGATTATAAAACAGAAAGATACTTTTTCAATTTACTTTGAATCTAAAACTAGAGCTGCAAAGATTA
This sequence comes from Sander vitreus, assembly GCF_031162955.1. Taxonomy (NCBI): domain Eukaryota; kingdom Metazoa; phylum Chordata; class Actinopteri; order Perciformes; family Percidae; genus Sander; species Sander vitreus. Next base: position 2,401,805 of record NC_135870.1, on the reverse strand, counting down.
ACAGATAAGTCGTCAACTATTAAGTTAATCATCAACTATTTTGATAATCAATGAATCAGTTTGAGTCATTTTTTATTAAAAAAAAGTAAAACTTCTCTAAATTGCAGCTTGTTAAATGTGAATACTTTCTGGTTCCTTCACTCCTCGAGGCTTTTTTCTGCATTTCGATGCTTTTTTAAAACCGCTTTTGACGCATTCAAGGCTTTTGTTGATGCTTTTTGATACATTTTCAATGTTTTTCTCCGGTGTTTTTTAATTAAAGATTTTTTTACGCCAGCTTTGGACGTTCGTGTTCGACGTTCGTGTTCGACAAAGTTAGTTATTGCCAATGACAACGTCTATATTTTATTAATTAATAATAATTAATTAATTATTATATTCACGTATAAACGTATGATCAGTAAAGTAACTACCTACGACAGCAGTCAGATAAATGTACTACTGTAAAAAGTACAGTAACAAAAATATAAATATACGCAGTTACGGCAATCATGCTAATGAATACAATTATGTTTTCATCAGATGTCTTAGTTACAACACGATGGAGCTAGCAAAGCAGTTTTGTGTTTATATGTGCGAGCGGGATTTATGGAGTTTGGGAAATCCCACGGTCTCTAAAGCTACAGTTAAGCTGACTAAATAGGGAGAGACCCATCTGCTAGCGATAGGGGCCAAGACTGAGAGAGCTACAAGCCACTTTCAAACGTTGCTGTTCTCATGAATCCAAACGTTTGGTGACCCTCCCCCCCTAGACTAAATGGATGACCCTCCCCTCAACAAAGAATAAAAAGACATGACCCTCCCCTATTTTCTTCCGGTGGTCCAATCCATGAATACTGAACGGTCCCTTAATGAGCATTGTTTGAGCTGAACAACTACTTCTGTTATTGCTGTGCACATGACAGATACTGAACCTTGAACCTTAGGGAACACAGCAATAAAAAAGTTGCAATATAAAAATAAAGACTTTTATTGTGTTGACTCAAAGCTCCAACACACTTCCTGTTTCAGCCGAATCACTTCTTTAATTTAGATTCAGAGTCAGATTAGTTTAAAGTCAAACATGTTAAACATGAGGGAACACAGTTTGGTACCCAGGCCCAGCACCGTTCACAAGAAACATGTGCAGTGTTTCAGTTTAAACAGACCCTCTAAATAATAAATAAAAGCTATAATAAATAGTTAAGCTATAATAAATAATAGAGAAGCATGTTAAGAGTCTGTGACTGTTGTTGTTGTTGCTGAGTCATCTGGAGAAACACACCTGAGGGAGATGTGCAGAGAGATTGAACAGTGTCATTTCCCAGCACAGAAGAAAAGAATGAAGTTACATAACGCTGCGAGACGTAAACGCACGTGATCCTTTAACATGTAACAGCCTGCAGAGGGAAGTCCATATACGGTCCGACAGGTGTGTCTGCAGGTTCACAGCTGTGCTGGGAGGGTTTGATCTGCAGAGACAGAGACACGCAGAGACACAGAGAGAGACAGAGACACAGACATACAGAGACAGAGAGAGAGAGACACACAGAGACACACAGAGACAGAGACACACAGAGACACGTCTGTCAGAGACACACATAACAAACACACAGAGACTTTGTCTTTCACCCAGCGAGCAGCAGAAGAAGGATGCAGCGGTGGAGAGGCCGGGTGGATGACAGCGGGGAGTGTAACCGGGCAGTGCTGGTGTCTGTGGCCCAGTTTGTCCCCGGTGTGAGTCTGGGGAGCAGGCCTGGAGCCGACGAGGACACCAAGACTCTCCACCGCACACTCAGCAAGCTGGGCTTCAAGGTGGACATCCACAGCGACCTGAGCGGGGACGAGATCTACCAGCTGTTTCTGGAAGGTAACACACAGCAACAGCATCAAGAATGTCAGACTTAGAAACAGAAAAACATGATAACGTTTGAAAGGTAACACAGCATGAATAATGCCTGGATACAAACTCAGAACATGCAGGGGATTATTAAAACCCTCTGAGGTCTACGGGCAGTTTCCAGGTTTTTACACATCTTCTTAAATTCTCCTTTTTAGGGTATTTGCATATAACTGATCTAATATTGCTTTTTGAGTAGAGGGACATGTATTAAACAGCCTGGGTAACACACAGCAGGAATCCTGTTTAATGTTTGATCTGTATTTATTGTGTCAGCTGCTGTCAGCCGGCTCAGAGTTTCTAAACGTGTCGTAAAGATAAACGGACTAACTAACGCTGTTAGCTTCGTAGCATTCAGCATTATTATTCCACGTCAGACTTCTTTTGAAGAACTGTGTTTGCTCTATACTGACATTGTGTCTTTGTCTCTACATGGTAAGACAGATTGTGTGTTTGCTTCTCTGTGTGCAGCGTCAGCGGAGACACCCAGATATCAAACAGACTGAAGGTCCACGGAGAGATTAGAGCTGCTTATCACTGACACATCAAACTGTACACGCACACGCTGACATTATTATTGGTCACGAGATCCAAATCTGAAAGTCATAAAACATTTACCTGATGGACTGTAGGGCAAACTGTCTGAGCGTGTATGTATGGGTGTGTATGTATGTGTGTGTGTGTGTCATGTATAAAGAACATAATGTCATACTATATAAAGAATAAAGGACAAAACATTGTTTCGAGTATTAAGAAGAGATTAAAAAGGAAAAGATTGAACATTTCTGGACTAAATGTCAGAATACTTTGAGAATAAAAGTCTGTGTGTGTGTGTGTGTGTGTGTGCGTGTGCAGAGAGCCGGCGGCCTGTGAAGGACTGTTTTCTGGCCGTCTTGTCGTCTCACGGGGACGAGGGATGCGTGTTCGGGGCTGATGGGAAACCCGTCCAACTGTGTCGTCTCTTTTCATATTTTGACAACGAAAACATGGAGAAGAAGGCCAAAGTGTTCCTCGTACAGGTCAGAGTCTTTACTGACGCGCACGCACACACACACACACACACACACACACATTTTGTTGTTTTCTGTAGTTGTTGTGATATGTCTCATGTTCTCTTGTACGTTAAGGGTTTTTTCTACGTTTACATTTTTGTCGCTTTTTCAACAGCTTTGTGACATTTCTATCTTTGTGTGTGTGTGTGTGTGTGTGTGTGTGTGTGTGTGTGTGTGTGTGTGTGTGTGTGTGTGTGTAGGCGTGTCGGGGAGCTGGTCTGGATGACGGTGTGGAGGTGGATTCAGCTGGTGACAGCAGTGACTTCTCACAGCATCTCTCTGTTCCTGTAGACACAGCTGTGATGTACGCCACACCGCCAGGTAAACACACACACACTTCCTGTCTCACCGCCAGGTAAATACACACACACTTCCTGTCTCACCACCAGGTAAACACCTCTCAATCCCCCTCAGGTTACGGGGCGTTCATGCAGCGATTCGGATCCGTCTTCCTCCAGACGTTCTGCACATTATTAAAGGAGGACGGCAACCGTAACCTGGAGCTGACGCGCCTGATGACCCGCCTCTCCCACCGGGTGGCCTACAGCTTCCAGGCCAAAGGCAGGAAGTACGCTGGGAAGAAAGAGATGCCGTGCCTCGTCACACGCCTGACCAGAGAAGTGTTCCCGTTCGCCGAGCCGGGGAAAGACAGCGGCGCCGCGGGGCCCTCGGCCACCTCGCTGCTCGACACTCAACACGAGTCCACACGCACTCCTTCCATCAGTTAACGGCTGCGGAGTGAACGTGACAGTCATGATCAGCAGGTATGCAGACGGCTGAGACAGACGAGATAAACCTGTTGGGAATTTCATCACGCTGTCTGACTTCCTGCAGAAAATCCAAACGTGTCGTCACGGAAATTTTCTGCTGAGATATTTTTCACATACTTTACATACTCTGGAGGAGATGTCAGATATTTAAATGTAAAACTGTAACTCAAAGAAACTCTAAACCTTCATCAGGTAACAGAGTTTAGGCAAAATGATTAGAGATTTAAGGATGAGGATTTTGCCCGATGAAGGTCTAGTACCAAAACGTGTTTGACCTTTGACCTGCTCGTCCCTCTCCTACTGTCTCACGTAATTGATGTGGAAAGTATTTTTCTGTTCTGTGTTTGTAAAGAACTACTGTAATATTTTAACTGACATCGTAAGGCATTCTTTCCTGTTCATATAGTTTAAGATAAACTATTGGAAAAATTGGAATTTGGTCTCTTTTTCTCTCTGCTGGCAGCAGAGAGAAGATCAAATCTCCGACACAAGCTCCGAAGCCTCGGGACAGGATGCAACATCACAAGTTATTCCACAATCTGTAGCAAACCTGTTATGATCGGCTATGGAACATAAACCCAGAGGTAGAAGTCAGTAACTAATGCAGAGATTCAAGTGAAGTCTACAAAAGGAATGGGTCATGTATTGTCCCACATTCTCAGTCTCATTCTCTGTGTGTGTGTGTGTGTGTGTGTGTGTGTGTGTGTGTGTGTGTGTGTGTTATAAGAATATGAAATACATTACGAGAATGGATCCTGGAGGTAACCGGCTCCATCTAGCCTAGCCTACCTCCAGGATCTGTGCTAAGCTAGGCTAGATGGAGCCGGTTACCTCCAGGATCTGTGCTAAGCTAGGCTAGATGGAGCCGGTTACCTCCAGGATCTGTGCTAAGCTAGGCTAGATGGAGCCGGTTACCTCCAGGATCTGTGCTAAGCTAGGCTAGATGGAGCCGGTTACCTCCAGGATCTGTGCTAAGCTAGGCTAGATGGAGCCGGTTACCTCCAGGATCTTTGCTAGGCTAAGCTAGCGCTGGGGCCGTCAGACAGAGTAACAACACGCACGGAGATGAGAAGGGAATGTATGGACTTATCTAACTCTGGGGGATACGGTGAATAAGCTAAAGTCCCAATGAGTCGGCATGTTCCTTTAAATAAAAAAATGACGCTGCAATGCGGTGAGTGCGCCCAAAGATTGCGAGGCATTTTGTTTTAGAAAAGACAACCACTTATAACTCACAATACGTTTGTTGAATACCGTGAACCGCGGGAGTCTCGAAAAATTGTCACTACCTAACCCACCCAGCAGTGAGAGACAAACGGCTCTGCAGCGCTGCATTCACACAACAACACCAGCACAGCAGAGCAGAGGAGCTGCTCTCGATCCCTCGGGTCATCGGCCCACACACACACACACACACACACACACATGTCTGACAACATAGGGAACGAAACGGGAGCGGAACGGGATTCGGGAGTCTCTCGGGATTTTGCAGGACAGGATTTTTTTGGGGGTGGCAGTCACGTGATCGGGATGTGACGGGAGTATTTTCGTGGGATGGGAGCGACAGTTGATTCCTGTGTCACCCTCTAGTGTGAAAGAGCCCTTAAAACACAGAATTTAACCCTTAAATGACTTCTGTCTATTTCAGTTTACACAACTCAGCAGAGTCTCCAGAAACCCAAAGTCCAGCATAGAGGGGCTGAGTGAATATGGTCTGGACTCTGTGGAGGAGAGTCATGGTTTCAGAGACGCTGTAGAAGGACAGAATACCTGCACTGTGATCCAGGTACACTCCTACTCTGGAGGACCCAGGACCTGAGACGGGAGTTTGGACTTTGTTGTAATAAAATGTATAAATGTTGTTGTTACAATCTAACGCCCAAGATTTGTCATTGAATGACAAATGAATGTCTATCTCTATAGTCTGATAGTTGGATCCAGCCCTACTTCTTACCAGTAAATATATGACACTCATAGGACCCCCAGACCTCCCGGTTAGAATGTGTTGACTTGATTTCTGAATCTGGGGCCTTATTTAGTTCAGTTTTAGCTCTTTGTGTTGAGCAGTCATGTCTCCTGGAAACATCTCCCCGGCTGTAGCTCCCTCTGTAACCAGTAACCTGAACATGACATCAGGTCAGTCTCAGTGAGACACTTCTTAACAGTGTCAGCAGGCTTTGACTTTCTCTCTCTTTCTCCACCACACAATGCACATCTTACTATTCTGATTGCTTAAAAAATAAACTTTTTTTGAGTGATTTTTTTACACGTAGTGGTGTGTTCTTTATACTAGGACAGGTTTTTATACCTCCTTGCTTACAGTGTTGTAATACATGATAATATATTAAACTGTAACATCAGTATCATGGTCTATACTGTGGCTATACACAGCCCTAACGCCGTGGTGATTTAAAATCGGGTACCATATGCCCCTTTTTAACTTTGAGCCCCTACCCAATCACAGGTCTCTGCACGGCTCTGTTGTTCCTCTAATACCTGGAACATTCCCATCATATAAGCTTCTTTTTGCAATGAAAATGTTCACTGCTCCAGTAAATAGGACGGACCTTAGATACGACCAAGCAACGGGAGAGGGAGCGAGTGAACAACGATGGTCACTTCAGAGGGGAATATCACCCATAATGCTTTGCAGTTATGCCCTTGTGGCCTTTGGCAATGTATGCTATTACGTAATATTAAGGGCTGTGGGGAAGAGGAACAACTTATGAAACACTGTTAGTTTTAGTGTAATATTTATTGACTCAGTGCAGAGAGGAAATGTTGGCTGTAAAAAGTGATAGAAAACTCTGCTCATTACTCTGTGACGAAGCAGTTTTAGTGAGGAAAGTTGAAAGGACAGAGACTGACTGACTCTAAAGCTTCAGTTTGTTCACACATCCCATCAGTAAAGTATGTTGAAAGACTCTTGTTCAATGATTTAATTGATTTCACACAATCACTTAGTTTGAACCAGAATCTCAGCTATGTAAAAGCGAAGAATGAGTTATTGATTATGATTATGATAACAACATTTGGTCCGCCAAATAAGTAAATGTAAATCTAGATTTCTTTAGAAATAACCCCAAAGAGAACAAAGTGTGTAGGATGAAGGAGGTCTGGTGCTTTCTCTCTTCAGAGCCATGCAGTGGAGGAGAAACTAAATACGCTTTTAGTTTGATTTGATTTCTGGGTCATGCCAAACATTTGGCCCGTCCCACATGGGATTACAAGACACCGCTATTTAACAGACATCTTCCTGTCCCGCAGATACATAACGTGGAGAAATACATGCATAACAAACAACAGCTAATATCTACACATCATCTCGGTAAAGATCTTTTTTAACATATCGTCCTGTTTCAACAATCAAAGGTAAAATAACAGATCTCAACTGAGCACATCGAGAGCTTCTGGGGCTCCCCGAATGGTTTTCTCAACAAACTAAAACATCTCATCACTTCTACAACGTCAATACAAGCAAAAAAAACATCAAACTCATTTACAAAAACGTTTAGAAAAGCAAATAAATGTCGAAAAAAACTGTTGATAAAAGCAAAAAAATAAGAAAGAAAAAGCAACAAAAATGTGTACATGAAAAACGTCAAAAAAATAGAAAGTCACAACAATCAGCTCTCAGCAACAAACATGGAGACTAAATAAGTCAAAGAGTTAAAACACAGAATTTAACCCTTAAATGACTTCTGTCTATTTCAGTTCACACAACTCAGCAGACTCTCCATACCAATAAACCCAAAGATTAAACCTTAGTCCAGCATAGAGGGGCTGAGTGAATGTGGTCTGGACTCTGTGGAGGAGAGTCATGGTTCCAGAGACGCTGTAGAAGGACAGAATACCTGCACTGTGATCCAGGTACACTCCTACTCTGGAGGACCCAGGACCTGAGACGGGAGTTTGGACTTTGTTGGACCAAAATGTATAAATGTTGTTGATACAATATAACGCCCAAGATTTGTCATTTCGTCCAAATCCACATTCATCCGACCTCCCTGCTCTGCTGATATTCTTGTATGCGACTGCTACATCAACTCCTCCTCTCCTCTCCACCTCCCAGTAACAACATCCAGTCAGACTCTCTCTACTCAGGACCTGACACCAGTTAGTGAATCTGTCTGGGTGACTAGAATAAGACTGTTGTAGTATCATGAATGTTGCTTTCCTGTTCCCCTCAGATAATAACAGCCGTGTGTTTACTGTGTTTGGATCCAGTGTGATTTCACGTGAATATTTTAAGAATCCAGCTCTGGTCTTGGGCTCTGGTTGTGGCAGTAAAACGTCCACTTCAGTCCCTGTCAGTGAGACGTTTGTCCACTTCTCTCTCAGGACGTCCTGTAGTTTATCTCTGACTTCTGACACGGCCGCTGTCACGTCCTCAAAGTAGTACAGAGGACAGATATGGATGCTGGATGTAGATTGGCTGAGTGGTGACAGTGAGGGGTAGTTGTGTAGAAACTGGTTGTGATCCTCTGTGTGTGAGAGCTTCTTCAGCTCAGCGTCTTTCCTCTTCAGCTCAGTGATCTCCTGCTCCAGCTTCTCCTGGAGCTCTTTGACTCGACTCACTTCACTTTTCTGCTGGGATCTGACCTGCTGCTTCACATCAGAGCTTCTTTTCTCCAGGAGACGGATCAGCTCAGTGAAGATCTTCTCGCTGTCCTCCACTGCTTTATCAGCAGAGAGATTGATGGCCTCCGCCTGCTGTTGAAGCAGCTTCACATCTTTCTCTCTGTCCTGGATTCTCTGCTGGATGTTTTTTTCGACTCCCCTCGAGCTCTCTCTGCCTCTCAGCTCTCTCTGCTGCAGCTGAGACTGTGTCGTGGCCTTTATGTTCATCCATTAAGCAGAGATAACAGATAAGCTGCTGATCAGTACGGCAGAAAATCTTCATCACCTCATCATGATGAGAGCAGACGTTCTCCTGGAGCTTCTTGGACGGCTCCACCAGCTTGTGTTTCTTAAATGTCTCTGATTCATAATGAGGCTGAAGGTGTTTCTCACAGAAAGAAGCCAGACAGATCAGACAGGACTTGTGTGCTTTGAGTTTTCTCCCGGTGCAGAAATCACAGGCCACATCTTCAGCTCCAGCATAGCAGTGATCAGCAGGAGCAGCTTGGAGTCCAGTCTTCTTCAGCTCCTCCACTAAATCTGCTAACATGGTGTTTTTCAGCAGGACAGGCCTCGGTATGAACGTCTTCCTGCACTGAGGACAGCTGTAGCTGTACTTACGATCCTCTTCATCCCAGTGGCTTTTAATACAGTTCATGCAGTAGCTGTGTCCACAGGGAGTAGTCACCGGATCCTTCAGTAGATCCAGACAGATGGAACAAGAGAAGGTTTCCCGGTCCAGCTGAACTCCTTTCTGCTCCATTTCACCTCTCAGTGACGACGGTCTGACTGTGACTTTACAGTATGTGTGACTGTCTTATCAAGGGTTCCAGGTTCAAGGTTCAGCTTTATTGTTATTATACAACACAGGGAGGGGTTATCAAGCTTATGATTCATGCCAGGATGAGGAGTGGCACCTTGAGTTTGGACTTTGTTTCCTCATTTTAAATGACACCTCAGTTAAAACGTCCTCTACATCAGAAAACATGACATTTCTAGTTGTACAATACTTCTTGGCTCCTCAGGTTTTGTTGATGTCTCCGTACGTCTCTGACTCTTCCTCAAAGTCTCTTAAATGTTCCTTTTACTGGTTTAAAATCAACTGAAAGTTATCAAACTAAACTGTCATAAAACCCTTAATATGCTGTATAATAATCTCACAATCCTAGAATGTGTGTAAAAGGTGTCAGAGATAAGTTCTCTGAACACAGGATGCATAACAAGATGCTATTTTATCCCCTTTGTTATTTTCTCTGAAAACCACTGAGTTTAAAATCCAACACTGACACTTTAACTTCTTACCGTATGCTGATGATGTGACGCTGGTTGGCCGTCTGTGTGAGGGGGACTCTGCCAAAGGTCAAACATATTTTAATCTTTTCTCTGCAGCGGTGGTGTAAGGAGAGTGTGTTTAACACATAAAAGTTATCTTATCTAGCTACACACAAGACTCTCCTGATAAACTTGAACCTTTGACCATCACTGGATCCCCTGTAGAAACTGTCAGGAGTTTCAGATATGTCTTTATACAAAGAACCAGGTAAACATCAATAGCACAAAAACATCAAGTGTAGGGGGTTGAAGCTACCCTAAAAGGTTCCCTGACTGAAGAGAGAGAGCGCCAGTCGACATTAACCCAAAGCAGTGAATCGGAGAAATAAAACATTGTTTTCGCCAATTTATCACTCAAAATGCAGCTGTAGCAAGCAGTTGTCCAACGTTATCCACATTAATATTTAAAAACAACAAATTATATATCCATCTACAAAAAAAAGCTGTTAATGGCTATGAGGATGATACACCATCTGGGGGTGGCAGTAGCTCAGGGTTGGGAACCGGAGAGTCGCTGGTTCAAGTCCCCGTACGGACCAAACACTCAGGGCGCCAGTCCAGCAGTCGCAGTCCTCTCTCTATTTCTCCATTTGTGCATAAATAGGACCTGTGCATGTGTGTATTTCAGGCCTGTGTGTAGTGTGTGTATAACAACATATTGTAAATTGTAATTTCCCCACTGGGGATTAATAATAATAAAAAAGGTATAAAGTATGAAGTAAGTCTTGTCTCATTGGTCTAAACTGACAGCTTTCAGAATGCTGCAGATCACTGCGTTGCAAGAAGCTGCAGGTTTCATCTCGTCCAGAATCTTTGGTCTGAATCTACTGCACACACAGTGAGTGACACACAGTGAAATTGTAAGTTGTTTTTAATGACTTGCTTAACTTTAGCTACGTTTACTTGAGGTAAAGGAAATGGGATATTTTAGTTGGCTATGGAAAACAATAGTCTAGCTAGAGTGAAAGAGTGAAAAACAAGAACTAACCGGTATCTGAAGCTCTCTATTCTTTGCCATTAATACAGCCTACTATCTCTATAGTATTAAAAACAATATCAGTCTCCACAGAATGTTGTCACTGAAAACTCAATTTCATAGTGTCCCTGTTCATGCTATTGTACCAGTATACCCTTCAGTTCATTGACCAGATGGACATTGGATGATATTTTAGGAGAGAGAGAGAGAAGCAGGAGAGTGGCAGGGCTGTTGATTCTGATTGAGGTCAGTAGTGGTCTACAGGTCTAAGGAAATGTGGGCCGTTTGGTTTTCTTCTAACAGGCATTTGTTGCCAGGTAAAGGCACCAAAGCATAGCCTGAACTAAATTATTTCATATTTATTATATATTCTATATTCTGACCAATTTCAATTTCTGCATTCATTTGCTGTAATAAATTAAATTAAAATGTAGATGTTGCCATAATGTAGGCTAGTCTATACATGAGCATATATACCAACAGATGCATACATTAAAATATAATACATTGACAGCAATAATACATACATAGGCTCTATGTATACATAGGCCTACACATAGCCATCGTTACTCCTAATCTTTTATTCCTTCTGCCATCAGATTAATACATTCAGACAATAGCCACTTTAAATAAGATCCTTATCAACAGCTTATATGATAAATTATGCAACAATGCCTATTTATTCTTTTCTATGTACTGCTATTTGTCTGTTTTACTGATTTGTGCTTGATGTGACATTTTAGATGTTAAGGTAGTTCCCAGAGACAAAGAAGAAAATCAAATATTTTTAACCACGCAATAAGAAACCTCATGATAAATAATTTAAGTGAAGGTACGATTTGACTTTCTTTTTACAATGTACCTTTCCTGTTATAAAACAAATGCTACTTGGGATATTATTCCACAAAGAACTTGCTCTGTAAATGAAAGTTTTTTTCAGGTTATTGGATTTTGGTAAAGGTGCAATCATCGGCCTCCTACTGGCTCCTCTTGTTAAATAAGTGTGGATATCTGAACTGTAAGTTATGTTATCAAAAATAAATAATGGTGTCTGAGATGGAATAACAGAGTGCAACAAAGTAAGCACATTGGCTAATAGTCTTTTTTCAACACTCAACCATTTAAGACGTTCATGCATTTTAACAACATTGGACGTATAATTGCACATCAGAACAAGCCTTACAGCTTTGTTTTGTGCTACTTGAAGTTTTCTAAGTAGGGTTTTTGAAGCATATGACCAGATTACTGAGCAATAATCCAAGTGGCAGATAACTAAAGAGCAAACAATTTGCCTTAGCAAAAAAGAGGGCAGAAATGTTGAGCATTTCCTTGTGGTGGCAACTGCTCTTCCCATCTTAGAAACCATATAGTCAATGCGATCGGACCACGACAATACACTATCAAGCCGTAGTCCAAGAAGCTTAACTTTATTTACTTGTTTTATAGATTGACCTGCAACTTCAATATTCAGTTCAGGCCCATGTGCTAATGTATGTTTAGAGCCAAATTTCATGCAGACTGTTTGTGATGCATTAAGCACAAGTTTGTTTGTTTTTATCCAATTAAGTACGATGTTGAGCTCGCGTTAGAACATGATTAAGCTCAGAGCATGTGGATGCGGCATAATGGAGGGTAGAATCATCAGCATACATTGTCAAGCTTGCTTGCCCAATTGCAAGTGGCAGATCATTGAAGAAGAGGCCCAAGTCAACTCCCCTGTGGAACACCACAGTCTAACGCCTTGCTGTTTGAAAAAATGCCATTGTAATATACTCTCTGTGATCTACCGGACAGGTAACTTCTTAACCACAAAATAGCTGAGTGTTTAAAACCATAACAAATACGTTTACCAATTAAGAGTGATTTATAAACCAGCAAAATTATTTTGGAATCAATTATTTGATGCACAGGAAGCCAGTGTAAAGACTTCAGAACTGGAGTGATGTGATCCACTTTCTTGGTGAGGATTCAGCTGCAGCTGTCTGATTGATTGTTTAGGGAGACCTGTAAAGACACCGTTACAGTAGTCAAGTCTACTGAAGATAAAAGCATGGACAACTTTTTCCAAATCCTGCTGAGACATAAGTCCTTTAACCCTTGATATATTCTTAAGGTGATAAGGCTGACTTTGTAATTGTCTTAATGTGGCTGTTGAAATTCAGGTCTGAGTCTATGACTACACCAAGATTTCTGGCTTTGTCTCTTGTTTTTAACATTGTCGTTTGAAGCTGAGCGCTGACTTTTAATCGTTCCTCTTTTGCTCCAAAAATGACCACCTCAGTTTTTTCGTCATTTAATTTAAGAAAGTTCTGGCACATCCAGTCGTTAATTTGTTCAATGCACTTAGTCAGTTGTTGTATTGGACTATAGTCCCCTGGCGATAAGGTTATGTAAATGTGTGTGTCGTCCGCATAACTATGGTAACTTACTTTGTTGTTTTCCATAATCTGAGCCAGTGGAAACATGTAGATGTTAAACAGAAGAGGCCCCAGAACGGAGCCTTGGGGAACTCCGCACGTCATATTTGTATGCTCAGATACATAATCCCCTATAGACACAAAGTAGTCCCTATTCTTTAAGTATGATTCAAACCAGTTTAGTACTGAGCCAGAAAGGCCAACCCAGTTTTCCAATCGGTCTAGTAATATGTCATGGTCGACCGTATCAAATGCAGCACTGAGATCAAGTAATACTAAGACTGTAGTTTTGCCACTATCTGTGTTTACGTGGATGTCATTAAAGACTAAAAAGAGCCGTCTCAGTGCAGTGGTGTGGTCGAAAACCCGACAGAAAGGCATCAAAACTGTTGTTTAGTGTCAAGAAAGACTGTTGAGATAGTGCCATTAAAGAAAACACAGGAATGATCAGAGAGAGCAACATCAGTCACCACAACCTTGGAAATGTTCAGACCCTTGGAGATAATCAAGTCCAGTTCCCCTGATAGTGTGTGGGCTACGTCAGGCCATAGTTCTGCAAAACACATCACAGTTCTTTGGTCCCTCTGTCCTGGGGGTTGTCAACATGAGTGTTAAAATCACCAGCAATAACCACACAGTCAAAGTTAATACAGATTATAGACAGCAGTTCAGTAAAGTCATCGAAGAAGGTTGCACAGTATTTAGGTGGCCTGTAGATATTCAGAAATATAGCTCGAGGGGAGGACCTCACCTGAAGAGCCACATATTCAAAAGAAGCAAAATTTCCATAAGATATTTGCGTACATTGGAATGAGTCAAAATGTTGACTCCACCTCCTTTCTTATTCTGAAGTTAGGGGGAGCTGACTCGATGAGAGCAGCAGCACGGTTATTATGGTCCAACCAGGTTTTAGTTCAAAACATGAAATCAAGATTTTGCTTAATAATAAAATCATTGATTAAAAATAATTTACCTGCCAAAGACCTGACGTTTAGTAAGGCTAGTGTTAATGTGTCAAAATAATTATCTGTCAAATTTTTTAGGACAGGCTGTGGCTGACGAGGAATGGATGCTAAGTTGGCAGTTAAGTGCTTCTTCTTACTTAGCGGATTCACCATTCTTTTTCTATTAACTATCACAACATAAATTGAGGAAGAATTGAATACACAGGTCCTGGAAAGAGTCATGAGTGCCAGTAGGTGTGCAGCCTGGACCCGGCACATATCAGTTAAAGCTTGTTGCATTTTGTACACAAGCATACTTATCAGTCTGGGGAGAAGGAGTTAGCTGCCATTCTAGCAGAGGTGCCTGGCATTTTACTTTTGGCCGGGGGCGAATGATGGGAGAAGGAAGGGGGACAAACCTGGTTCCAGCATCTACCAGCTGCTTCATCTGGTCAGTGAACTCCAACATGGGGCAGGGGGAAAGAGGGGAAAGAGTGAGTTGAGAGAGCGATGGCATGGGCGGGGTATACAGATCCTCAAAGGCGTCGGGGTTGGTGATGGGGTTTGAGGTTGTTAGACAGGTGCAGTGGGGGGTTGAGATTGATCTCTGCTCTGCGGTCTCCCATGGTCAAATCTCTGCTCAGGTGGGGACTGTGGTGGATCACTGCCGCACTTTGTTATGTCTTCCTCTTGTTTAGATTCGTCTTGTCTCGTGTCCTTGGCCGAGGGAGCAGATGTGTGGCGCAGAAAGTAAAGTAGGTTAGAGGTGAACAGCTTTACTCCTGGCTTGTTAAGGAATAGTCCATCCACTTTAAAAAGATGTCTGCGGTCCCAGAAAAAGTTCAAATGATCAATGAACTGCAGAGATTGGACGGTACATGCAGTTGAAAGCCATTTGTTCAGTGCCAACAGTCTGCTGAGCGGCAGTTGCTAGCTGTTTAAGCCGCTACAGAGCTCCGTGCTACACATAGACATTAAAAGAATGGACACAGCGAAGCCGTATAATTAGAGACCACTGAAGTCACTTTTCCGGTGAAGGCTGAGCGTTACTGCGCAGCCTCAACGTGAGCTTGACGACATAGATGTGACGTGAGCAACCTGTCTGAAAGTTGGAAGTCTTCTGGTAGCTGTGCCAAGAGAAATCTCAATCATTCCCAATCTAGCAGAGACGGAGAGCGTAGGTATATGTAAGGAGATAACATAGACACAGGCTCATTATTGATCACTAAAATGATAGTTAACATTAGTCATTACACTTAAACAGCTAATGGAAGTCCAAACTGCCTGAGAGCTTCTCCTGTACTATACGGTAACTCCTCTACTATGAGACAGCAAGTCTCGTGGTTATGACCCAATCGTTAGCCTATTGTTATAAAAACGTCTGCTACGGAGCCATAACGTGAGGTACAAGGTAATGGAGCCTTTTATACATTGTTGTATAGTTTAGAACTAAACAATGGACAAAAAGAGTAAAGATGTAAAGTTATTCGCTGTCAAAGTGACGCCAAAATGAATGGGATGGCTTGTTAGCCTACTATTCAGATGCTCGCTTACCCCCTTGGTGCTACAGAGCGGCAGTTGCTAGCTGTTTAAGCCGCTACAGAGCTCCGTGCGGCTACAGTTCTCCACACGGTGCTCTGTCAGGTCAGCAGCAGGGCATTTGTAATATAATTCTATTTTTTTTAGTTTAAAACACAAATATACAGGTTTGTATATTGTATATCTTTTATGTTCTTATATGTATTTTATGTCAAATGTCTGTCACTCATGACGGACAATAAAGTTGTTTTTAATCTTCTCTTGTCGGCAGCATTTTCATTGGATGCACTATTGGGGTGTTTCCATTTCTATTAATGCATCATATCTTATAGACCTTTATAATACATTTTAATCTGCAAAGTGACACTCACTGTAGAATAAAGGGTGGGATATGTTGCCACAGGAGCTGTGTTTTCAGATCCACAGGGATGTCATAAAGGAGCTGCAAGCGTCAGTCTGAGTCCTGACCTCTGCCAACATGTTGCATCTGCTCCTCGCTGCTCTTCTGTTTGCTGAGTCCTCTACAAATGGTAAGAAATCAATACGTTATTATCTTATCACTTACCGCAAACTGAGAAAGGTGTAGTTTGGATTTAAGTTGATTAAAATGTTGACAATCATGGGATGAATGTGTTTCTTGTGTGTTTTAACAGTATCTCCGGAGGGCTGTATCTATGTATATTCATGACTTTTTATGGTTATATACATATGTTTTTATGTCTTTGTGAAGCACTTTGGTGCAAAACCTTTTTTTTTTTTTTTTAAAGTGCTATACATTAAATTAACTTGCACTTGAAAAAAAAAAAAAGCTGAGAAAGGTACAGTTTGGTTTGGATTAAAGCCGATCACTACATTCATTATGGTCAGTGTCAGTGGTGGAAGAAGTATTTACATATTTTAGAACATTATCAGTGTGATATAGGCTACGGGGGGTTAGGTGTTCGAACCCCCCCCGAATAATCAAAACTGGGCTTTTTCTGAAGTTTTTGTCCCTTTTTTCAATGTTTTTGCTTTTTTTAAAAGTAAAAAAAAAAAAAAAAAGAATTCAACATTTTTATTCTGCCTTTTTACGAGGTTTTTTTTGTACACTTTTTTCAGTGTTTTCGTCTCCCTTTTTTTTGTTTTGTTTTTCAAAGTTTTTGGCACTTTAAAAAAACAGTTGATGTGTCTTTTTCTGACATTCGTTGCCTTTTTTCAACGTTTTTGTCGCTCTTTTTAAATCCATGCATACATGTCCCAGGACCTCCCTGGATAGTTAGAGATCTCAACCCCCCCCCCACACTGTTGAACCCAAAGTTACACCCTTGTTTGGGTGCCGAAATCATAACGTGTAAAGTAACTAAAGCTGTAACAGATGAATGTAGTGGAGTAAAAAGTCCAATATTTCTCTCTGAAATGTAGCGGAGTAGAAGTAGAAAGTGGCATGAAAAGAAAAGACTCAAGTAAAGTACAAGTACCTCAACATTTGGACTGAAGTACAGTACTGGAGTACATGTACTTAGTTACATTCCACCGCTGGTTAGTGTGTTTAAAATAAATAAATAAGACTAATTGTGTATTTTAACAGCTTCTCCAGATGACTGGATCTCCAGGACGGCTCATTACATTACAGAGTCTAACCCAGAGACTTTACAGTCAGTATTTCTTTTAATATCTGCGTCTGTGTCCCAACCAGCCGCACCGTCAGCTGGTTCTGTTGGGAGTTTCTTCCTGCTAAAAGGAAGTTTTTCGGAAGGTTTTGCGCCGAATGCTTGCCCTTGGAATGGTTGGCTCTCTGTAAATTATAGAGTATGGTATCTGTAAAGTGTCCTAAGTTAACTTCTGTTATGATTTGACACCATAAATGAAATCGCATTGTGTGCATTTCATTTGCAGGTGAGAAGAAAAAAGTTGAAAATCTGAAATATTAGTTTTTCTTTTCCTCATTTCTAACAGAGCTGATGTCCGAGAACAATGTAGTAGTGGACGGAGACGTGGTGTTGCCAGTGAGTAAAACATCCTCTTTAAATGTATTTGTAGGAATGTTTTAACTTGCTGTGTAAGTTGATTTAGTATTGCACAAAAAAATGCAGGACTTGTTAGGGACAAGAATGGTCAAAATCAAAGCAGCAGTAGAAGACTTGTTCTGACTTCTGACTTTCAAAGGGAGACGAGCAACGCATGTACTGGGGCTTTATAGGGGGCGGGTGCCTTAGGGATCCTGCACACTGCCTGCGTGGCATGAGCCGCGCCTGAGACGTGCGTGTGCAAGCTCTAACCTGTTAACGTGGGAGCCGAAATAAAAACGGACACGCCACGCAGCTGACACGCTCACGCCACGCAAGCAGTGTGCCGGAGCCCTTAGGGTGCTACCCCCTGATTGGGTGGTGAGTGCGGAAATCTTTTTCAGGGTGCCGAGGCTCCATAAGTGACAAAACTGATGTAAGTAATACATATACTCAATTCACATTGACTGCATTAGCTTACATAAGGATAGAATTCAACATATATAGTCCAAAAATTCAGTTTTTGAGATAACATTTTGAAATGTACCACACTTGTGTCTGATTTTCGTGAACATTGGAGATTTATAAGCGAGAATTTAAAGATGTAGGGGAGCCATTTTTGGTATCACTGTGGAACGAGTTAGGTTTACAGGTTTAGTTTTGAAGTGATTGACTTCAGTATTCCTCGCAGCATGACGCATACAAACATTTGGGCTCAATTGGGCCTACTTGCAAAGTGCTAGCATGTCTAATTCGTTATGGACTTTAGAGACTATTGAGCCGACAAAGCCAGTTAAGGAAATTTAGCGAAGGACTTGACCTATGTGCAAAGTTTGGTGATTTTTTTAATATTTTTTTTGGATGCATGGTAAGGCAGATTGCATGGTAGGAAAGAGAAAAATATCTGCAAATACAAGATTATTCTAATAGTTTTAGTTCTATTGCTCGCAACCAACACACTTCTCAAACTCAAGATAAGTTTTTCTGAGTAACTACATACACTTGGAAGTTATCTTTGTACTGTTTGTCGCCCACAGGATGACGGGAACGCAGTGGACAGCATCTGGCCAACACCAGAGATCCCGTACGAAATCCACCCAGAGTTAGGTAAGAAGTCTGCATGTGGATTAAACCAGTGGTTCACAGACTTTCATGTCAAGGGATCCCTGAAGTGGAACAAATTGGACCACAGACACGCATTTTTTAACATTGTGCCCAAGAAATTTTTGCTTTTTAGATGTTATATTACAGAAAGTGTATGAAACCCATGACCAAAATATTCATACATTCTGTCATTGACTACGTTTACATGCACATAATATACAGTTTTTTTGCCTTTATTCCAAAAAAGACGATACTCTGACTAAGCTGTTTACAAGGCTAATGAAAATGAATATTCCACTAATATTCCTGTTGCCGTAGCCGTGCAAAATATGATTTTGTCAAAGTTTGGTGGCGAACGCAGCCTCCCTTTTTTCATTCCTTCAACCAGCTCGTATCCAAAAAAAACATGTTGATATCCAAGTCTTTTGATAATGTTTAAAAGTTGCTGTGTTTC
Organism: Sander vitreus; assembly: GCF_031162955.1. Taxonomy (NCBI): domain Eukaryota; kingdom Metazoa; phylum Chordata; class Actinopteri; order Perciformes; family Percidae; genus Sander; species Sander vitreus. The sequence goes on along the minus strand of NC_135870.1, from coordinate 2,382,733 downwards.
TCCTTCTTATCGGGTCTGCAGCCTTGCAAACTGTCAGCTGGTTGGTTTGTGTCCAGTAATCGTAGCAACGCACAGAGTTGACCATAAGCCGTAAACGGGCAAGAGGCCGTAAACTGTTAAAAACCCCCGATTGAGATGCAGATCCTGAATGCGCTGTATACATGTCCAAATAATGCTTCTAAAACCTGAATAATACCGGCATATCACACATATGTCTTACTTGGAAAAATGCTATATTCTTAAAAAGGCCTTATTCAGATTATCCAACCGGAATATGCTGTTTACGTGACCTGTATCATATTCGGAAATAATGGTGGAATATTGGTGTGCATGTAAACATACTCCTAGTGTTACTTCAGGGTTAGTCTGGATCGACGACGGTTCAGTTACCAGATAGTTGGGCGCCACCGTATGTCCCTCACCTTCGGCTTTCTTTATTTTGCCGTTCTAAACCCCAAAAACCAGCACCTCCGAGGTTAGCGAGCTACACTCTGAAAATGGCAGGTCTGCTCGGTTCTTTCGTGGAATGATTGTAAAGATTTACAAAGAATATGTTTAGGGCATTTCCTCTCTAACTGGGACGTTTTGGGACTGATTGGTGGGATTGCTGAGGACGTAGTACACACAGAGATACACTGGTAAGATAATGAGATTTAAAGGTGCAGTAGGTAAGACTTATAAAACTACTGTTCAGATGCACCAATCAGGGCCAGGGGGGGGTTTCGTACTGCGTGTCAATCACTGCTCATGCACACGCATTCATTCTCCCTTGTGGGGGGAGGGGCTTAGGAGACCGTTTTGGGCTTTAGCGAAAAGGGGGGAAGGGACTGAGAAGTTGTTGATGTTCAAATGTTTTGGCTTTTAACCATGTATCCAGCTAACTTTAAATATCTCACGTTACTGTATTGTGTCAACAGTTAACTTCATTTAATATTGGATGAGGAGTTTTCTTTAGCGGGGTGCAAATGTTCCACCAGAACCAGTTCCTTCCTGAGGCTGTTTAGCAGAGCCACCGTTGCTGCATCTGAGCTTAGCGTCGCCCAAGACCATTGGGATTGGTTTAAAGAAATGCAAACAACCCAGAGGGTTTTACTTTTGGAACCATTGGACTAAACAAGCATCAAATCCCTGCTCCATGTCTCTGTTTTACAGTTGCGTGTTGTTTTGCAGCCGATCGGAAAGGCGCCATCCTCTCTGCTATGGCGATGCTGTCCAGACCCACCTGTGTGTCCTTCCACAAGCGAACCTCGGAATCAAACTACCTGCTCTTCAAAGTCAGCACTGGGTATGACCATATCGGGGACTAACAGTTATTTTCTTTTTCTCTATTAATGTAGTAATTAGGGCTGGGTTTAAATGGATTTTCCGATTCAAATCGATCATTTGCTCCCATAATTAACCCTCACGTTCTAGTTGTGCGTCATGCGTGGGCTTCGTCGGCGGAGAGCAACCCGTGTTCATTGGCCCAGCATGCACTGTGGGAAACATCGCCCATGAGATTCTTCATTCTCTGGGCTTCCACCACGAACACACGAGGGCAGACCGCGGAAAGTACATCACAATTCTTCCCTATAACATTATGGAAGGTAATGTTTCTGTGCTTGCTGGTATCATTTATTTAAAGATCAGCTCTAGATGTGTGCAAATACTCTGCTTTAACAGTTTGTGTTTGATACATTTTCCATAAAACAGTTTTAAGACAATAGCCTCAACAAGGGAATGACAAGAGTCGAAGGGGAGGCAAAGAAGTAAAGAAAAATCGAGTCATAACTCAACCAGATCTGCTCACACGGAAATGAAAGGCATATTTTTAGATTCAGTGTGACAAGCACTTCCTGAGGATATCAATATTTCTGATGTCCATCAGAAATAAACATCTCTAAATCCACTCAAAAATCATAAACTTAGCACAAAAGGTAAGGAAATGTGTGTTTGGTAGATTATTTCTCTGAGGTAACAATGCTTTTTGGCAATAAATCTTATACTGTTGGAAAGCCTGTTTAGTTCCCTTTCAAATGGTGCCCCATTTGTAAGGAACATGCATTTGTGGGATGAGCAGCAGCGCTGAGTATATGGGTTGTGCCAATGAAAAATTTGCCAATTGCCATTGCCAAACGGCTTATTCTGCCATTGACTCATTTGGTGGATTGGGTGATTGAAGTCTGAAGAAACAAGACATATTGTTACATTTTACACAACAATTTATTCATTTCACAACCAGGAGCCTCAGTAGCGTGTGGAAGAACCATACACAGCCACAACGGCCTGGCACCTCCTCCTCATGTTGGTCACCAGCCTGGTCACACTGCTGTGGGATGGCATCCCATTCTTCAACCAGCAGTCCTGACCTCAACCCCGTTGAACACTTGTGGGATCAGCTTGGGGGTGCTGTTTGTGCCAGAGTGACCAACACAACCACGTTGGCCGACTTGCGACAAATGCTGGTTGAAGAATGGGATGCCATCCCACAGCAGTGTGGGACCAGGTGTGACACAAAGTTCCTTACTTTTTGTGCCAAGTTTATAAAAAAAAAGACTTGTTATAAATCCAGAATTTGCCTGAGAAGTATATCGCGTTTTACGTTTTCAGCATGAAAGTAATCCAGTGACCGTAATCTGTTCATTCATGGGTAAACTGCAAACAGGAACTGCTTGTAGCTTAGTTGGCATGCTTTTAATGGAGACAGTTTGCCAAGAGGTAAACAAATATAGGCTGTTTGAGCTAAAACTGGGCTCAAACAAGAACACAGTACCTTCTCCCCTAGAGAAATAAATCCTGTCCCAAATGTTTAAATTAGCCAGTCTACAGTATTCTTAGTGTTAGTGACCTGTAGGCTTCAAGTTTCCACTTACATTTGTGTAAGTTTTATACTGGACCTTCATTGACTCCAAACTAGTTGTGATATCGCAAATCCTGCAGGTTCCTTTTAGGTGTTAAAGTAATCATTTGGACGCACAATCTTATTTTCTAGACTAAGCAGTTTTGTTGCCTAAACCTAACCAAACGTTAATGATGCGTTTCAAACCTGAAGCCGTTATCTCCGCTCTCTTCAAAGACTCCTTTTTGACAAAACCAGGACACGGGAGCTGCTGCTCTACCGCTGCCTCCGTCGCATTCTCACTTCAAGTAAACCGAACCCTAGAGCATTTGGAAGTGAACAGAGAACCCTGTTTTGAAGCGGACCGCAGTTTGGTAGTTTGGGCCGCACCAGAGTTCAAGTGAGCTTTCCCACCGTCTCAAACACACCGGACTATACGACCAAATGCTCCAGGGTGCAGTTAAAAACACAAACGCAAGACGCCAAAACTACTATGTTCTTTGTGATGAGGCCGTTTGCTCCTTGAGCGGAAAAAATATTGGTGTTTGTTTCAGGGATGAAGAGAAACTTCGAGGTGCAACGAGGAAAAACCTTTGATCTGGGTTACGACGTAGGTTCAATCATGCACTACGGAAGGTAACGTGTCCAAGACACACAAGCATTGTACAGTTGTACAGTCATGCATGTTTGTGTATGCATAGATGTTGTGACCAAGGTTATGGTTTTGCATTTTTCATTAGGTTTTATTTTTATTTAGTTTTGATTTGTTTTAATTAGTATTTAAAGCAACACCAAAGCACTTTTCCTCTTCGGTCCCCCTACAGGTTGGAAGCGGAATTGTGTCCATTATGTCTCATTCGAACTACAGATCTGCTACCCGATCTGGCAAACTTGCACAGTGCGGTTATAGCCAATAGAGAGCCGCAAAGTGAATGCAGAAGTGCCGTTCACCCTGTTATGAGTTGATGAACCACTGAAACGATTTTGGAAACATTATTTTAAGGTAAAAATAATCTTTGGTGTTGCTTTAAAGCGGGTTTGCTAGTTTGGTTTTAGTGTCTTTTTGTAATATGGGTTATTTGTCAGAGCCAAGATTCAAAAAGGTCAGGAAAAGTATTGTGTAATAATAACGCAACAAAAACATCATACAATTTTAGAAATATGTATTCACAATGTATTCAACAACACTGGTACATATGATGAGCACATGTGCATATGTAAACAGTTCACATAAGACGCCGCAGTAAGTGCAAAATGTGTACGTGACGTGTGCCAGGGAAAAACCTAAATAGCCAACAGACTGAAGACGTACATGAAAAGGTGTTTTGAACTTTGGTTCGAGGTGTCCAGCATTGCACACTAGTTTCTCTTCACTGACCACTGACGAGCAAAGAAAACCTCCCTCCACCCTCCTACAACCGCGATGGCTGCAGCTGATTGGACGAATGCGTCACGGGGGGCTGGCTGGTCCCGAATTTCAAAACCGACCATAATGGCGGCTTGATTGGGAAAACGATCTCGTATTTTATGAAAATAGTTCAGGAAACGTCTTTCTGAAAACATTTTAAGCGAAAAATGGGCAATACAGTTGCTGAATCTGTCTTCATTTCAGATCAACAACGGTCAGTTTAAAAGATTTTCTTCAGCTTTTAAGACGCGCTGAGCCGGCCGCTCCTCATTTGCATAAAGTTGGCTGGATTCAACTTTATGCAAATGAGGAGCGGGCGACTCAGTGCCCCGTCAAGACCCTGCGATGCTCCCAGAATGCAATGCATTGCATAGAAATGAATGAGAAGCGGGGAAATGATGCTGACAATGGACACGTACTATGAGCCTCCTTGTGCGCGCTTCTCACCTAGATTTTCGTTATTTCGTCCGTTTTCGTTAATGATTATACCCTTGGTTGTGACTCTGTTATTTGTCCCGTTTCAGTGGGTTTTTTTCAGCTAACGGCCAGCCCACCATCCTACCCAAAAGTGGTGTGAAGGACATGGGACAGAGAGTTAAATTGACGAACAAGGACATCATGAAAATTCAACTTTTCTACAGCTGTGGTATGTTTACTACGTTGCCAGCTCTATCTCTACAGCGCTGTGGAACAAGGTCTGGCTACACCCCAGATGCATTCTGGGATAGGATAAAACAATGCTCCGAGTGGTTTGCATTTCATTAAACCAATCCCAATGGTCTTGGGTGGCGCTAAGCTCTGGACGCAGCAACGGTGGCTCTGCAGAATAGTCTAGTGTTTAGCTGGAAAAGAAAATGCCACATCCAATATTAAATGAAGTTAACTGTTGACACAATACAGTAACGTGAGATATTTAAATGAGCTGATACATGGTTAAACCTCATTGGCTCTTACCAGTGTATCTCCGTGTGTACTTCGTCCGCAGCAATCCCACCAATCAGTCTCAAAACCTCCCAGTTAGAGAGGAAATTACCTAAACTTATTCTTTATAAATCTTTACAATCATTCCCCAAAAGAACCGAGCAGGCCTGCCTTGTTGCACCGTCCAAATGTTCTTCACAACTTGACATTTTCAGCGTGGAGCTCGCTAGCTCGGAGTTTGTTGTTGCTTCCCGAAGAGAACAGAGTTTGAGAACGGCAACACACAGAGAGCGGAAGGTGAGGGACAAAGCCTGTCGCACCGGATGTCCGGCTTTATCCTGAAAATGTACTTCCGTTGATCCGGACTACTGAGTTGGTTACTGTTAGATTTTGCAGATAAAAAGTGTCAATACATGAGACTAAAAGGCCCAAAATGCTAACTGTACCCTTGTCATCTCTCCTACTTTTTTACCAGATGTCCAGAAAAAGATGGAGAAGGAAATCAGTGGTGGTAACAAAGAAGGGGGATAAAAACATGCCTCAGTTGGTGATGCCTACCATCACGGCTTACAGCAGAGGGCAAGTTTCTGCCAACGAACCGGAGAAGGTTCACACATCTACTGCTGCCTGTCCATCCTGTTCCCCGCAGCACCCGAACCTTGCCACTAGAGGTCACAATAACACCAGCAGAAACTACTACTAGATCAGCTTTTACTTACTACTAAAATCCATAATATACATCCCACGTTTGGCTTCACATGACTTCAGGCAGTTATGTATGTTTTTATCTCATTGTTGAAATAAAAGAAGGCTACTTTTCCAAATGCCGTGAAGGCTGAAATTAAAAAGGAAATGTCAGAGATTTGATGGCTATGGTGTAAACACACACATCCAGACATTAAGCTTAACATATAGTCAATGGGCCTACACTGATGAGTGTTTTGAAAACCTAATTTTCCAGTCAAGTGCAGCGAAATATCTCTAGAAATGTATGCGTTTTGAAACGATAAGGCACGAGAATGAAGAAAAACTTTAAGGATGCGAAAAAGATTTTCCTTTTTTAAATTAATTTCCTTGTTTCAAATAATATCTCAAACAAATCTCACAGTATGACATAAATCCACAAAGGTGGAACAAGTACTGCAAATGTTTTATGTAAGTAAAGGTAACAAGTCCACAGTGTAGAAATACTCAGTTACAAGTAAAAGTATCAAAGGGGGGGTGGGTGGGTCTGTCTGTCTGTCTGTCCTCTCAGACAGATATGAGGACATGCTGTTAGTCTGATGCTGTAACAGTTTAAATCTGAGTGTAACATGTGAGGCTGTCTGAGTGAAGGTTTTCCTAGAGGAGTGTTGGCCTCCAGCCCCTCATCATCATAGCATTTAGAGTTACGGTTGACAAGTTGACGTTTACATGCACATAATATTCCTTTTTTTTGGCCTTAATCCAAAGAAGACAATATTCTGACGAAACTGTTCACATTGCTAATGAAAGTGAAGATTCCGCTAATATTCCTGTTTACATGCAGCCGTGCAAATTAGGATTTCTTCCAGTGTTACAGCGGTGGTGGACTTGATGGAGCGTGTGAGCATAGCCTCCCTCTTTCATTCCTTCAACCAGCTTCTTGTGAAGGTCGGCTCATATCCAAAAACCTGTTGATATCCAAGTCTTTGATAGTAGGCTCGTTCGAGATGAGCCAGGTCTGCGCAGAATCGATCACCGGCGATCGCCGCCCAATGCGTGCCCAGATTTGTGTCCGACTTGATCCCGACTTGCTCTGACGTCATGCACACGTGGGCAATGATAACCTCACGAGATCAAGGAGGCCGCAGATTTGAGACGCAGGCAGCGCAGTTGCTCTCCACCGACTGCAAGACCCAGGGCATGATGGGAAACGCCTGTCTCTCAGCTGATCTAACGGCTGATTGGATCAGAATCGACTCAAGGCTGACGTTTTTATATAAACCTCTTTGTTTTTAACTTGGAAGGATATTAACTATTTGTCTGATTTAAAGGCTTATTCTGTACAGAACACGTGGCTGATGGTTACGTTTAGAAGTCAGAGACTAAACCTATTCTGATTTATGGCGTTTTTCCATTACATTGTACCTGCTCGACTCACCTAGACTCGACTCGCCTTTTTTGGTTTTCCACTATGATAAAAAGTCCCTGGTACCTGCCAACAGGTAATATTTTTTAGTACCACCTCCGTTGAGGTTCCAAGCGAGCTGAGGCGATACCAAAAGGTGACGTGAAAACCTGCAGACTACTGATTGGTCGGAGAGAATCGTCTGCAATGGAAAAAGGAGAACGGGGCACCGCGGCCGAGCCAAGTAGAGCTGTTACTAGCAGTGGGCGCCATAAATCTGTTCAGATTGCAGATCACCTACAGTCTGGTGGATGTTAACATCAGCAACAGATCGCATGTGGAGCAATTTAACAGCTACTCTGTCGTAATACAAACAACTTGAGACTGTGTCCAAGCTGATATATGGGTCTGACAACATTTTAATGAATCGGAATCAGACCTAACAGGATGTAAGTGTTTCTGTGAGTTCCTGTTCATTTACATTACCCGTATTCATTCACAATATTGTCATATTTGGAGTAATAGTGGAATATTAGTGTGCCTGTAAACGTTCTCGACACAAAATAACCAATAAGAAACACATACCGACGACAAAGGACCCAGAAATGACTACAAAAAAGGACACAAAACAACCACAAACAAAATGAGAATGAATACAAAAGGACGCTGAATGACTAAAAGAAGACTCTTTGAGACTCTTTGAGTTTGGGTGTCTTGTTCCTATGTAGAAAGGGCGTCTTACACTGAGGGCAAGAGTCAAAGGGAAAGAAATACATGAGAGTTCATCAGTTCATCAACCTTTTTTACCAAGGATTGAATCGAGACAGTCAAATGTGTCAGGAACTACGTGAGTGAAGCCTGAGTGTTTCGAAGATCAGGCCAAAACAGCTGGAAGTTCATCTGGTACATTTATTCAACTCTGCTGTGTCCTCTGTGGTGCGACTTTTGGAGAAATGAATGATTCAGTTTAACATGTTGCACTAACTTACTACTGTAACTGAATTTCCCAACAATTCCTCCAAACCATACAAGTATTTTCCGTCCTCATTACTAAACCAGGTGCACTGCCCCGGGGGCCTGATAAGCGCGCCAAACAAACACAGAACTTTCACCCTGGAGATCTTGGTTCATGTGCCGAAAAGGAAACGGCAAGTTATTCTCAATTAGTCTATATCGACGACGTTTCATTTCTGGGATTGCTCCGCTGCCGCCAGAATTTCCGCAGGATGTCCGTCCCCTTCCTCCGTCTCTGTGTTGGCGTTCTAACCTCCGGTGGATTTCTGAGGACTATGCTTAACTGCTCCTCAGATCTCTGCAGGGTAAATCCAGTTTAGATATGAGGACAGAAAACACTCCTGTGGGTCGGATTAGAGGGGAGGAACAAACATCCTGTATGTTTCCTTTTTCTTTTCAAATGGGACATGAACCCGGTCTCCCCAACACGCCTCCTTACACAGAGTTTGGCACTCTTATAATACTATGCCACCATGAATGTAAATATAAGTCATAAATGCTGCTCGAACCAACAACTTTTGGTGATGTTTTTGTGGGAGGACCGTCTCGAATTTCAAGATGAGATGGCTGACCGTTGTGACATTTACTGAAAATATGGACCAGTTTGGGATTTTTAAATATTTTGCATGTGAAGATTTACAAAATGAACATGTTCATAAATGCACTTGAGTGTAACAAAGATGTGCTTTTATATTTCATTGTGTTATAAGTCAAAAGAAGAGCATCAAATGTGAGAAAATGAGCTGCTGATTTGTGAATTACATCCTGATTTTCAACTTTTAGAAGTTCAGAGACATTTGCTCTGTTTCATCCAACACCTTCTCACTCCCATGGCGTAAAATACGGACGCTTGGTCAGGTGTCTTTTGGAGTTGTTATTGACGCTAAAAGTCTCCTTTACCGTCATATCTAAACGTGCTTGGTCTGGACTATTGACGCAGTTAGGTTAAGGAAAAGATCGTGGGTGGGATTACGTTTCCATGACACGTGGGAAGAACGGGACAGTTGGGTTTAGGAAAAGAAGAACGGGACAGTTGGGTTTAAGAAAAGAAGAACGGGACAGTTGGGTTTAGGAAAAAAAGAACGGGACAGTTGGGTTTAGGAAAAGAAGAACGGGACAGTTGGGTTTAAGTAAAAGAAGAACGGGACAGTTGGGTTTAAGTAAAAGAAGAACGGGACAGTTGGGTTTAGGAAAAGAAGAACGGGACAGTTGGGTTTAAGAAAAGAAGAACGGGACAGTTGGGTTTAGGAAAAGAAGAACGGGACAGTTGGGTTTAAGAAAAGAAGAACGGGACAGTTGGGTTTAGGAAAAGAAGAACGGGACAGTTGGGTTTAAGAAAAGAAGAACGGGACAGTTGGGTTTAGGAAAAGAAGAACGGGACAGTTGGGTTTAGGAAATGAAGAACGGGACAGTTGGGTTTAGGAAATGAAGAACGGGACAGTTGGGTTTAAGTAACAGAAGAACGGGACAGTTGGGTTTAGGAAAAGAAGAACGGGACAGTTGGGTTTAAGTAAAAGAAGAACGGGACAGTTGGGTTTAGGAAAAGAAGAAAACGACAGTTGGGTTTAGGAAATGAAGAACGGGACAGTTGGGTTTAGGAAAAGAAGAACGGGACAGTTGGGTTTAAGTAAAAGAAGAACGGGACAGTTGGGTTTAGGAAAAGAAGAAAGCGACAGTTGGGTTTAGGAAATGAAGAACGGGACAGTTGGGTTTAAGTAACAGAAGAACGGGACAGTTGGGTTTAGGAAATGAAGAACGGGACAGTTGGGTTTAGGAAAAGAAGAAAGCGACAGTTGGGTTTAAGTAAAAGAAGAAAGTGACAGTTGGGTTTAGGAAATGTGACAGAGTCCTGTGTTTGACCACCCCAACCAACCTCCACTACTCTGCCTTTCCTTCTACTCGCTACCGTATGCTCTCCCTGGTGCGTTCTTCAAACACGCTGAAGGGCGCCTTTTGCGCCACTTCTGACGCCGACAGACACTTCCCAAACGTCCGTATTTTACAAGTTTGAAGTGAGAACGGGTTGTTTAATCTCAGCCTCCAACGAGCAGCTGCGATGAATTCAGAAGTACATTAATGATCATTAACTGTCACTGAAATCACAAAAATGATCTGCAGCAGCTCCCAGAACATTAATCTTCTGTGCCTCCCGCATGAATCTGCCCACAGAGAAGCTCCTGATATGCATACATTTACATGCCATTATATCCAATATTCAATACAATCCTGGCTTTGTTTTCGGTTTTTAAAATGGCACAAATGTATCCAGGGATCAGTTTTAAATGACCGGAATAATAAACAGTCTTTTAAACACAGAGTGTACAGTATGAGTGTGTGTGTGTGTGTGTGTGTGGAGGGTGATTAAAGAAATTAATTTGGCCGAACTTTTAAAGACAAACACGGAAAATGATGCAGATGAGTTTACTGAGGATTTGTGATGAGAAGTAGAGCCGTAGGGAAGCTGACTCATCCAACACCGTGTGAATGATTGCAGCGGAGCGCTGCAGGGCTCAGTGTCCCGGGAAGACAGATTACAGGAGTTAATATCTCAACTCAGTGATGATTGATTTATGATGATGAGATAGATGGGAGAGAAAAGTCAATCACAAGGGGAAGGAACCAACTCAGCTTTGTCGTTAACGTGAATTATCAACATGAATGAAGTTTTAAATATCAAGTTAATTCCACTCACCATTAACCCTCTATAAGGCCATCTTCTTAAATTCTCCTTTTTAGGGTATTTGCATATAACTGATCCCCATGTGTTTGATATTAGAGTGAAGCCCACATTCGTCCTAGAGCAATGTGTAAAGAAATAATTTAGATAATTGGTCCCTAAAGCTGAAATGTTGATGTTCGCTTTTATGTGTGTGTGTGTGTGTGTGTGTGTGTGTGTGTGTGTGTGTGTGTGCGTGTTGTTCAAGTTGTTTCGGTGCTTGGACTGAGTTTACCAAAGTCTTTAGGTTATATATGATTAAAATAGTAAATAAACGTCTGAAATGAAATTTTGTAATACTGCTTTTTGAGAAGGAGTTTTGTCAAACATCGGTTGGACACGCCGGTGCGTCTTTCATCCTCAGAGGGTTAAAACCACGTCTTCGGAACTTATACAAATGAGTTCTCCTCACTAATGGGGTTTTTCCATCGGCGCTTTAAGGTCTTTTCAGACAGGCAGCGATTGACGCGTCTAGCAGCGCTGGAATGTAACCAAGTACATTTACTCCAGTACTGTACTTCAGTCCAGATGTTGAGGTACTTGTACTTTACTTGAGTCTTTTCTTTTCATGTCACTTTCTACTTCTACTCCGCTAGTGGACGGCGGAGACAACAAGCGGGCGCAATCCCGTGAAACTAGCGGCTGCAAGAGTTGAACGGGCAGTGCGTCGCTTGGGTCAAGTCAATGATCGGGAGCCTGATGCACGCTGTTTGTGTGTTTCCCTAAAATAAATAACTGTTCTCTAAACAGTTATCAGGACATAAACAGTAACGTTAAGCGGCCTGCACGTGATCCGCGGTAAAAACCACTCTGCGCTGACCGTTCCATTGTTTTCCTTTCAACTTTGACCTTGTTGCCGCTGACCTTTCAAGGCGCAATAATGGGCGCGACCAGTTCCTGAACGTTCCTGCTCTGCGCTCTGCCTCTCTGCTCTGCGCCCTATCTCGCTCTTTTGCCACGGGTCATGTGCAGGCCGCTTTTAGGCTTTTGCATGTCAGAGCATCGGCACAAAAACTGGACTCATCTTGTTATCTCTAGTTTCTAGTTTGAACGACTATGCTAATTTAGCTAACTTTAGCTATCAACGACAACAAGTCCGTGGTTGGCAAAGACTTGTACTCGACTTGTGCAAGTCGGATTTTCCGGAGGTCAAAGTCGGAAACACGCCCCTGAATTCGGAACTCAGACAACCTCGCGGTACCCCGAGCTAAAACTCCAACATGGCTGCCCCGTGCATCAACAGTAGTGAAAGCTGCAGTAACATACAGTTATAAGCACTTCTGTCTTATTTGTGTCTCACTACATCAGTCGTTCTATCAGTGGCCGTGGTTACGCTGTCTATATGCACAAGGACAACGTAACGCGCTGTTATCAACTGGTATTGCTTACAACGGCTAACCTGGCTAGAACTAACCCCACAATGAAAAATCCAACTTGTAGAAAATGGGGTTGCACGATATTGACAAAATGTGATATTGCGATATAGATATTCATTTCGATATTTTTAAACATATGTAAAATTACAAAAGTTATGGGAAAACGCATCAAAATAGATTCATAACAAATGCAACACAAGGTTTATTTCATATTGGACTGGTCCAACATGAATAAATAAATAAGGACCATGTCTACAGAACAGGACATGTTCTACTGGTTGGACAGTTTAAATATATAAATAAGGACCATGTCTACAGAACAGGACGTGTTTTACTGGTTGGACAGTTTAAATATATAAATAAGGACCATGTCTACAGAACAGGGACGTGTTTTACTGGTTGGACAGTTTAAATATATAAATAAGGACCATGTCTACAGAACAGGACGTGTTTTACTGGTTGGACAGTTTAAATATATAAATAAGGACCATGTCTACAGAACAGGACATGTTTTACTGGTTGGACAGTATAAAATAAATAAAGAGAACAGGACACAACTTTTCTTTCTCTTCTCTGATTCGTTCTGTTTTGTTGTCTCCATTTCTTCACTCACACTGTCACTCTGTTGAAATATGAACACACGTGGTCCGCTCCGTAGGGTTTGTCACGTAGTGGACACGTGCACTGACGTGCACTAACGCCAATGAAACATGATCTTTACAGCGTTTCAAGCTCTAAATCAAACACAACTAAGCCACACAGCCAACAGACGGGACGCAGCGCTCCACAGTGTAAACATAATATTGCATACTTATTGCAACACTTTCGATATAATATCGCGCGACGTGATATCGCGATAACGATATTGAGTCGATAGATCATGCACTCGGGTGTGACGTCGATCCCAGCTCCGGCTTCCGAGTTCTGCTGCTTTTTGACGCGACGGGAGTGAGATGTGTAGAGTATCTCTACGTTGTGCAGTGGATGTTTTGATGCCTGGTATATGTGCTTGAGTTAAAAAAATATATACAATTATCGATTTATTTCACGATTCATGTCCTTAATTAGTGCTCCAATTGTTTGGTCTATAAAAAGTTAGATAATAGTGATGATTATCTTTAAATGTATTATTTTGTCCAACAGTCCAGACCCCCCAAAACATTCAGGTTAAAAACACACTACTAAAACAAAAGTAGCCTAATATTAAATGTGACATTAGCAATGGTAACACTTTACAATAAGGTACACAAAAAAATAGGTAGTTAATGATTAGTTACTCTTTTTGAAAGAGTAAGGAATGAGTAACTACCCTTCTGAAAAACAGTAACTAATCATTAACTACCTATTGTTTTTGTGTTGCTTGTAAAGTGTTACCGACAAGGAAAATCAGCAAATCTGAAGAATCAGCAACTCACATTTGAAAAGCTCAAACCAGATGATGTCTGACATTTTTACTCTGACAAAATAAATGACTATTGATGAGTCATTTTGTAAATATTGTCTGTCAGCTGCTGTAGCTCCACTGATCGATTCAGCTGTAGTCTATGTGTGACAAAAATCGCCTAAAAAGGCGTCCAAATGTGGAACAAACCACATCAAAAAATTGTTTTCTACTTGTGCCGTTGATGGACACGTCCCCCCCCCCCTCCCCTTTCCTCTCCTCCCGGAGAGAAGCCTGTATGAAGCGCACAGCCGGACACAGTGTGGAACAGGCTGCGCGTAAAAAAGCGCGTCCTCGTTTATCCGTTAACATCCGCGTCAGTTCTTCCACATCTCCGGGTGCGAGCACAGTCTGAGACTACAACCCGGTATGTAAAGAGGAGCCCCACTGCACGCGGATACATCAGCTTTTCAAATCCATAATCTTGCCATCTACTTTTTGTTTTAATTTTTGTCATACATTTTATTCACAGAATAACCGGATTGTATATTTGTCCTGTTCGGTTTTGTTTAGTTTTCATTCCCGGCCCGGCGCTTCTTTTAACCCGGTGTGTGGAGATCAACTCTCTGCCTCGGTTTAACAGACACACAGCGGAGCATCCCCGGATACTCTCCTTAGAAATCTCTGCATGTGTGTGCAAGAAAATCAACTTGAAAAGTTCTCTACATGGGATGACGCACTGACGCAGCTGAAGTGGAGATCTTTATTATCCGGTGAGTCTACATTTGACAACATTTTGCATTTCTTTTGAGGCTGTATAGCTTGAGATTGTTCTCATGTCGCCGTCGGCATTACAGATTCTGGAAAGAAATGAATGTGATTACTGCCATCTATGATTTCCCTTCTGTCCACTGTGGAAACAAGAGGATTTCTGCCGGTGAGAGGGATCGTTATAATGATCATAAACATAGACAATTGACTGTTACAGTTTTGGATAATAGAATATATGGATGAGCTTATATCCTCCAACAAAGGCATACTGGACAAAACTAATTGCACATATAAAGACATGTATACAGTAGCTGATGAAGAGAAAGAGCTGCAGGAATGGAAAAACACAATATATGATTTGATTTAGGATGAAAGATCAATGAACACTGGACGTTATTAAATCAGGAAAATGTTGCAAAGGAGGCAATAAGAAAACAAAAAAAAATGTGACCCCTTCAAGCCAACAAAAACACATGAAAATCATCTAAAAAAAAAAACATACTAACATCTCTGAAAACAGACCTGGACTCTTCAGTGACAGTTTGCCCACTAAAGAAAATCCTGACAAATGTACTTTTATGTCTCTCTGCTTCTTTCAGTCATCGTCACTGAAAAAGAAAAGTAACATTTAAAAAATGCACGCAAACAGAAGTTTTATTGATGTGCAAAGCAAAAATATTACAAATTTGCGTCAAGGGGCTTTATAGTGAGCGCAGCATACGACCCCTTCGGTCCCGAAGGCATTGAGGCTCAGTATTAACTACCCCAGACTACAGCTAACGTTATGATAGTCTATCCGCCAATGTCCCTCATTTCCGGCCGGATGTCCGTCCCCTTCCTCTGTCTCTGTGTTGGCGTTCTAACCTCTGGTGGATTTGTGAGGACTATGGTCTCCTCAGATCTCTGCAGGGTAAATCCAGACAGCTAGCTAGACTATCTGTCCAACCTGACAACACACACACACACAGACACACAATATAAACTGCCAGAACCACCAGTTGTTCCAGAACTCAAACTGTAAGACCTCACAGAAGACAACTTGAACAATAAAGCAAGAAAAACAAAATACCAATTGTAATTAGAACACAAACAATGGGAGCTTAACCAAGTAACTCAAACTGGTAAATAGAAACTAAACTCACGAATGAAAAAAAAGCAAAATGTAAATGTAATTTTTTAACTGAATTGAAAACAAAATAACAAAAGGGAAAAAGAAACTTAACTTAATCAACCAAATTATAACGTACGGAGCTGCTAACCCCTTCTGCTACATTCAAACCTTTAAAACTCTGGCCCACATAATAACAAGTGGCTCTCAAGTTTGACAGTATACCAGTACAGACCGTATTGTTGTTGCCCAGAGGCCGTGAAGGCAGGACGGGCGTGCAGCGACATTTGCATCTGCGGGTACAGTGCACAGAACAGCACTCTCAGCCAAACAGCAGCCAGGCAAAACAGCCCAGGCAAAACAGCCACAGGACTTTCACCCACGTGACCAGGGGTTCATATCCCGTTTGAAAAGAAAAGGAAACAGAGTTGTTTTTAACTTTACGGAACAAACGGAGCTACGTCACGTTCTGCGTCACGTGGTGACCTGCAGGAAGTGACGTAACGTCTGATTTGAACCCAAACCTCCATCTTTTTATCAACTTAACCAAGTAGTTTTTGGTGCCCAAAGCTAACCAAACTGCGACCGTTTAACTCCGACGTTCACGTCCATTAGTTGGAAATTGGTATGTTCAGTTCACCAAAAAGATGATCACATTTAATGGGACTGATACAACTCGTAGACATCTGACACATGTCATGGAGACACAACCACACATTTATTGGGGCCCGAGGGCAGCCGGCGAAGCCCTATTGGAACCGAAGGATTTTTTTCTTTTTAATTGGACTTTATTTAAACAGGTAATGTCATCGAGACCTAGGGTCTCATTCTCAAGAAAGACTTGTTTGGGACAATGCCCAACATTTATAAGAGTCCATAAGCCCAAAAAGGTTCACAACCCACTGGTATGGACCTTATCACAATGTTTGTTTACAATGACTCCTGGGTTGAAAACTCCTGCATATGATACTGAAGCTTTCAGTCCACAACATTACATAAATCCAAGAGTTTGCTATGAATAAAACTAAGAAGTAGAGCCGTGTATAGCTCCAAAATGAATCCCTTCTGATTCTAATCCTGTTTATCAATTAAGGTTCTTATTGAATCAGTGCAACATTGTTCTATTCAGCACATGCAAACTGCACCAATCCAGCTTTCTGTCTCTCGGTTCAGATACCAAAACTCGGCCTATAGAACCAAACACGATGTTTATGTCCAATAACTTCCTGGTAGAAACCTCTGGCGTCCCGTACAAACAGTTTAACATCGCTAAGCAAACGAGGACGAGGAACGACTGGATAAACTCTCATCTCCTTCATCTAAGATGCATGTTTGATGCTTTCATACGTCAACACTTTGACTAACGTTAGCTTGGAGAGATAATGTACCTGTTGGGCCACAGACTAAAGAACATAACACCAGCCAAACTAGTAGTCACTCCGACCGGCGGGGACATGTTGCTGTTGCTAATGCTAGATTTGGTTTATCAAAGAAGCTAGCAAAGCAACCCAATCAACAGAAAATAAGCAGAGCAGAGACCACAGATAGGATGGATCTTTAAACGTACAGTTACGACTGAAAATGACAACAGAAAAAAAACATTTGCAGATTTCACATATCTCCTATATTCAAATCAACGGCCATTTGTCTACCAGGAAATATTTTTTGTGTTAGCAGATCAGTCTATAATCTTTAACAATGTTCAGTATCTTATAAACATTTTTTATTGGATTTTCACTACATCACAACTGTACACAGTCACATCAGTTTGCAAGTGTTAATTAAGCAGAAAAAAAACAAATACAGAAACATAGCCTGTGAGAAAAGGTAAAGCCACAAAAATGAAAAACTACGCATTTCAAGTAGCTGATTTAAAACGAATGTATTGTTACGTAAAACCTGAATCTGCAAAGTAACCAGTAGCCTCTAAAAGTGTCAGTGTAGAGCAGTAAAAAGTAAATTATTTACCTTTTGAAATGTAGCAGAGTAGAAGTACAAAGTAGCATTAAATGATAATACTCCATTCGTCGTAACTCAGCCACTGCGTATATGTGTTGTGTGTTCTGTATGCTTTCTTTCTTTATATCTATGTATGTAAACTTAATAACATTTACAGTATATGTTGACAATAAAATGAGTCTCTCTCTTGCAGATTACATGGCTTCCCCTTGACTTACAACCATCGGCCCCTCGGCCTCTCATCTAACTGGGGAATACTCTATTTCTCAATGGTTCACCACAGAAACACCCTTTTGCCGTCTCTCACTCTGTAAGTTTCCGCGTCACCAAACCATGGCAGCAGCTCCGGACGCCCCCTGCCTGTCGGAGCTCGTCGGACTCCCCAACCGGAACATCAGCCTTGTCTCCGGCACCCAACCATGCAACCGGAGCACCGCCAGGACCGCGCCTTACACTCCGCAAGCCACCGCAGCCTTCGCCATCGCCATCACCTTCATGATGATCCTCACCATCGTCGGGAACATCCTGGTCATCATCGCCGTCCTGACGTCCCGATCCCTTAAGGGAGCTCAGAACCTGTTCCTGGTGTCGCTGGCTGCAGCAGATATTTTAGTTGCCACGCTTATTATCCCGTTCTCATTGGCTAACGAGCTGCAGGGCTACTGGGCGTTCAGCTCCCTTTGGTGTGAGATCTACCTGGCGCTGGATGTTCTCTTCTGCACCTCCTCCATCGTGCACCTGTGCGCCATAGCGCTGGATCGCTACCTGTCGATCTCTCGGCCTGTGTCCTACGGAACCAAACGCACCCCGATACGGATCAAGGCGGCCATCATCGTAGTCTGGCTGATCTCTGCGGTCATCTCTTTCCCTCCTCTTCTCACCCTGGACAAGAGCGAAGGAGGCGAAGAGGTGTGCGAGCTAAACAACGAGCGCTGGTATATTCTCTACTCCACCATCGGATCTTTCTTCGTCCCCTGTGTGATAATGATCCTGGTGTATGTGAGGATTTATCAGATCGCGAAGCAGCACACACGCTGCCCGCCGGGACAGAAGAATATAGCAACAGCAGGAGGAAATGCAAGCGCGGAAACCAATGAGCCTCCGGCAAAGATATCTGAGCAGTCACAACAGAATGGGGATCAAGGAGGTATGAAAGCTGGCCAACAACAAAAAGGCCTGGCCAAAATGTCTGGCTCTGAATCAACTCCGTCATCATTTCAAAACCTGCCTGAGAAAACCGCGAGCCAGGACAATCGGCACCCTGCTAATTCGAGTAACGTCCCAGTCCAAAAATCCACCTCCTCCCCTTCAATCCCTCAACATGGCAGCCAAGTCCTCTCAGCTGCTCCCCACAAAGAGTCCCAGACGCGTCCAAACGAAGGAGGGGAAGCACCCCCCGAGAACTCATCGAGCTCTGGCTCAGAAATGTGCGAGGACGGTGTTAACAGCAAAGAAGAGACGAACAAGGTTGACAAGCAAACTTTGGGATTGTCCCAAAGGAAAGGGTTCAAAGTTCAGATGCTGAACCTGGCGTGTAGATACAAAAACACAATGGCCACATCATCTGGCTCAACCAAACTGGCACCTGAGCAAACGCCGAAGTTTGAGGGGACGCCCACATCCCGCCGCAAAGCCATGGCTAACAGGGAGAAGAGGTTCACCTTCGTCCTGGCTGTCGTGATGGGAGGCTTTGTGATCTGCTGGTTCCCCTTCTTTTTCTCCTACTCTCTGCAGGCGGTGTGCCCTGAGATTTGCAGCATCCCCAACCCTTTGTTTAAATTCTTCTTTTGGATCGGCTACTGCAACTCCTGCCTCAACCCGGTCATTTACACCATCTTCAACAACGATTTCAGGAAGGCCTTCAAGAAGATTCTCTACAGTGCCACAAAGGGTACGTTCTTCTAGAAAGTAAAGGATTATGTTTTGCTGCTGGCGGACAGAAAGACGTTTTATCTTAACATAGAAAAAAATGATTTGTTTCTTTCTGTATTTGATATGGGATTGACCTTTCTTCAGCATCGACATAAACACTTGTACATTAAGGAGGAAAATGCATCCGTGGTGTCCTCCGTGTGTGTGTCTGAAAGCTGTTATTTATGTCAGAGCAGGGTCGACAAAGAGGGAGATTTCAGAAAGCCATGGTCAAGTGGCCGTATCATTTGTCTTTAATGTTATTTAAGAATACGGCGTAATTGAATATTCACTGACTCTTGAAGAAGAATGATTTGATTATGTTTTGAAACGGAAGTCAAGAGGATACAGGGTCTGTGTTCAGTAATTTAAATCTCAAACGATGTGTTTTGTTTAGGTCTGTGTGTGAGTGTGTGTGCATGTGAGTAGAGGAGGGTTGCCTAAGGGTCAAACTGGAAGAGAACAAATATCACTAAGTGTCCTTTATCGGAGATAAAATGGGCACTTAAGGAACACAAGATCAGGGAAAATGTGAGTATCCTTCCTCTGTGCCTCTTCCCCTTCCAACATGTATAGCTGTTACGTTACGGGGCGTGTACGTTATGATGAATAGAGCCTTTGTTCCCAAGTCTCTGTGAACCGCTGGATGATACACCTCTCTCTGGGAATCTCTTCACTAAGGTGATAGCCGGAGGCTTTGAAAGGGAAAAACTATAGAGAGCAAGAGAATCGGCAGAGGCCGAAAGATGAAAGATAAAAAACTCTACATGTTAATGGGATACGAGCTGAGCTGTTTAGTTCCCCCCACTTCTTTTCATCTTTTCTCCCCTTTAATGTTTTTCTTGTCTGTCCTGTAAACTAAAAGGGGGAGTCTTAAAATTCCAGTTACTTTGCTTGAATATTTCCATTTTATGCGTCTTTGTACTTCTCCACTGCATCTTATAAACTAATGTAAGTTTTTGCTCCACTACATTTGTCTGACAGCTTTAGTTACTTTTCAGATGCCAGTGTTTCTTCCCCTTCCTGTGCAGTGAAAACCACCTATCTCCAGATGGGTTGATGTTGAATGTTGGTGATAACATTGAAGGAGTGCGTCCACTAGAGCATTACAAACTTGAAAAATCCCTTTTAAAGTATATTTAGAACAGATGAAAAATGGGTGATTCATTTGCAATTAATCACGCGTTAACTATGGACAATCATGGGATTAATCCCGATTAAGTATTTAAACTGATTGACAGCCCTATTAAAAACAAAGACAAAACATTGGAAGTCTAAAGCCTCAAAGTGGCTATTATCAATAGTTTTTGTTAATGTTTCAAATGACATGAACCTACAGAGAATTATCACCTGAATCTGCAGCTACTTTTCTTTGCAGGTGACAGTTTTTAATCCCCTTCCTGTCCAGCGAAAACCCCTCTCCAAAGATTGTGATAAACTGAAGGATGAAGTTTTGCTTTATGTGCTTTATGTGAGATAGTTCTCCTACTTCTTAAGATAAATGAAGTCTTTAAAAAGTCTGCAACATACATACTTTAACTTGAGTAAGGTTTTGGATGCAGGACTTTTCACGTATGTGTGTATAAGTACTTTTACTGTAGTGTAGGGTCTGAATACTTCTTCTACCACTGGTTTTACGTGTGTTTTATTGATTTATTTGCAATATTTAATGAACACGTTGGACAGCGAGCTTCGAATCCTTATCAGTGTGCTCCCTGCCAAAGCAATACAGACAGTATCTGAACTCTGCGCCGACCCCGACAATGAGCAGAATCCCTGATGATGATGATGCTCCTCCTCACTCTGGACTGATGTGTGTGTGTGTGTGTGTGTGTGTGTGGTCTTGTTTAACTATATTTGTGGGGTCCCATAACCGGGAGTCCAGTATACTTGTGGGGTCCCAACAGCTTTGTGGGGCCAAAATGCTGGACCCCACAAGGTTAAAGGGCTGTTTGAGGGTTAAGACTTGGTTTTAGGATTAGGGTTAGAATGAGGTTCTGGTTAGGGTGAGGGTAAGGGTTAAGGTTAGGCATTTAGTTGGGATGGTTAAGGTTAGGGTAAGGGGCTAGGGAATGCATTATGTCAATGACGGGTCCCCACAAAGATAGTGAAACAAACCTGTGTGTGTGTGTGTGTGTGTGTGTGTGTGTGACAATGAGTTTGCAGCTGCATGTTTTTCAAAAATGCACTTCTTTTACCTTTTTAAAGGCCGATAGACATTTGCTTGACTGAAGCATCCAGTACTGTATGTATGTAAGATTACTAACTAATCAACTTTTGTACAGTATGTTAGCTTAAACATGAAACGTATTCTTGCTTATTGTTTTAAAGTCCAGCTGAAATGAAATTGCATGGGTTTTTTGTCTGCTGCAAAGCTGCTCCGTGAAGTCTACAGCCATGCTAGCAGCTCTGTTAAGACCAACCCCGAAATTCCACCAGGCGCGTCGGCCGGCATCGGCAATCGCAGCCGCTAGAAGCAACGGTTGTTATCCCACCAGCCGCGACTCAGAAGGTCGTAGAAGCATCCCTGAAGGGGCTCTCCGCTCTGCTCCATTAAAAATACGCGCCAGCTCTATAACGCAGGGCGTTCAACAGGCCTCGCAGTAAGTGGAACGGCTAGAGCAGCCGAGGGGTTGTGTCTAGAAGAAGGGATGCAGCTACGACCATGAGTTACGCAAAATAATAATATCATTTTAATACTTTGACCCAGGGAACGTTCTTCTGGAGTGTTTTGATCCAAACCAAGATTTTTTTGCTAAACTTAACATGTCGTTTTGGTGCCTAAACTTAACTTTCAACGCCACATTTTCTCAGATAAACACCGTAGCTGTATCCCTTCTAGCATCAACCGCATCCAGTCAATTTTCTAAATAAACAGCCTGTGGACTCCTTATCGTATAACACATCGCTAAAATATTTTAAACAACTAAAACACAGCCAGAAATCTTTGATCCGTGTCGTTCATAACTGGACTAAATGGAAGAAATCATTTTACTACATAGACAACTTTTATGGTAGACGCACAAATATCTGCTTATTTAAAGCTAATGTATTTGCATTTACTACTTGTTGTCTGGAGTTTGCACCTTCAGGGTTGAAAGCACTTAATTGGAAGTCGCTTTGGATAAAAGCGTCAGCTAAATGACGTAATGTAATATAATGTAATGTAAAAACTAACCTGCTAATGTCAACATGGGACAGTTTGGAAGCTACATGTTCTGGTTCTTACTCTGCATCACTGCTACTAAAACATTGCTTTACAGTTACTAGCTGAAGTTTGTGAACACCGTGTCCTTCATGGATACATTGAGTATGTTTACATGCACACCAATATTCCACTATTATTGCAAATATGACAATATTCCGAATTTGATACGGGTCATGCAAATAGCATATTATATTTAGATATTCAGAATAAGCCTCTTTCTGAATATAGCATTTTCCGATTAATGTTTGATATGTCGGTATTAATCTGGTTTTAGAAGTGTTCTTTATGTAGACAGCGCATTCAGAATCTGCATCTCAATCAGGGTTTTTACTGCAGTTTGTGACGGTTTACGGCCTCTCGCCCGTTTACGGCTTACGGTCTGTTGCTATAATTACTGTACACAAACCAACCAGGTGACAGTTTGCAGGGCTGCGGTAGAGATGCTCGGCCAATAGAAAAGAAGGTGAAAAACAGCTACTTTTAAACATGAAATACTTGGATATAAGTCGACCTTTTCTAGAAGCTGGTTGAAGGAATGAAAGAGGGACGCTGTGTTCACACGGTCCAACTAGTCCTCCACCGCTGGAACACTTTTTGCACGGTTGCATGTAAACTGGAATATTAGTGTTATGTTATGTTATGTTTATGTAAACAGCTTAGTCGGAATATCGTCTTTTTCGCAATAAGGGCAAAAACTGGAATATTATGTGCATGTTAACGTAGTTATTGTAAGAACAGAATACCAGACTCCCTTCTCTTTTTCTCAACCTGCCAGCCTTAGACCATAGACTTTACATGAAGGTGAAGACATGCACATAAAATAATCCCAGGCTGTTCACAATACAAAGTGTGAATGATCTTGTTTGCAGTGCGAGGTGTATAGATCTCTTTAATGCCAGGTCAGACCTGAAAGTGTCGCAGCAAAATTCATCCATGTGTCCCTGCAAAGTAGGTGGTAAAAGGAGCTCGGTGCCATAGTTATTTGTTGTCACATGCACTTACAACAATTACAGGGAAGCAGCCAACCGCAATGAAAATGTTAGATCTCAGGCTCCCTCGAACAGTGCTCATTAAATATGTACTATAAAAAGAAAACCATAGAAGTAAAAAATATTACGAATTACAACATAGTAAAAGAAGGTCAAATCCAACGTAGTATTTAAAATATATATTTGTAATCAACAGGTATAAAATAAACTGAATGTAAACATGGTAGTGAATGTACTGTATATATGTAGGAAGTGTATATATGCATGGGATTTCCCCCTTTCTGGTCTACATATCCCTGCGGAATTATTTTTATCCCCAGTCGGGACGAAATGTACCGCCCCCTTCAAAGTGATCAATGCTATTTCACCAATACACCATTATATACCTAAAATAGAAGTATTTTAAACTAAGCAAAGCGCTGTAACGTTAACATAGTGACATAGAATGATTAAATCTGAGCAGCAGTTTCTGGTTGTATTTAGCCGCTACAGAGCTCCGGGACGCCGGCTACAGAGCTCCGGGACGCCGGCTACCAGCACCAGTTGTTTAGCCGCCAATAGGTGACTGAGAGCCGGCTACAGGCGCCGCCAGATGAAGGTCCTTTCAGGGGCCGTGGTAGTGGATTTTAGCCAGAAAAAGTGAGCGGCACGCCGCGATGACAGGGAAGTTTAGGCACCAAAACGACTCGTGAAGTTTAGGAAAAAGATCGTGGTTTGGATTAAAACACTCCGGAGACACGAACAAGTGTTTCCTGGGTGAAAGTATTTTGTTTTCGCCGCATATAGCGCTCCCCGGGTTGAACACGCTGTATTTTACATTAAATATTGAAGTACATATTTAAGTGTTTTGGCATGGCTGAACGAGGGGCACTACATCCGTGGTATTGCATGGGTGATTTAATTCTTGCATGTTTTGTTTTGTTGCATGATCAAAAAACATCCACCCTCTGCTTTTTCCACAAATCGCACCCTGTGTGTGTATATATATATATATCCATCCATCCATCCATCCATCTTCATCCGCTTATCCGGTATCGGGTCGCGGGGGTAGCAGCTCCAGCAGGGGACCCCAAACTTTCCTTTCCCGGGCCACATTAACCAGCTCCGACTGGGGGATCCCGAGGCGTTCCCAGGCCAGGTTAGAGATATAATCCCTCCACCTAGTCCTGGGTCTCCCCCGAGGCCTCCTCCCAGCTGGACGTCCCTCCACCTAGTCCTGGGTCTCCCCCGAGGCCTCCTCCCAGCTGAACGTCCCTCCACCTAGTCCTGGGTGTTCCCCGAGACCTCCTCCCAGCTGGACGTCCCTCCACCTAGTCCTGGGTCTCCCCCGAGGCCTCCTCCCAGCTGGACGTGCCTGGAACACCTCCCTAGGGAGGCGCCCAGGGGGGGTATATATACATACATACAGAGATGTAGACAGGTAGTAAGGTAAAATGTCATTGTGATGAGCTTAAAAAGTCAAAAGTACTGAGCATAAGTACAACTATGTAGCTGGCGAGCTAACTGCAAACACACTATCCGTAGAATGTATAAAAGAAGTAGATGTAGCCAACGTTGATGTCACCCATTGATTTGTGGACTACCATTTTGAAGCCTCAAGTTTTGCGTTTCGGCCGTCAGCAAGTTTGTACATTTGTACCATTGACTCCTTTCTGACAGTTTATAAACTGTGTATATACCTGGTTTTTGTGAGCAGTTTATATGCAGACTGAACATGAAACTGATTGGTGACACGTAGGCCTAGCTACTAACCTATGATAGCCTTCTCCATTTTGGCAGAGGTGTCAAAAGTATTCACATTCATTACTCAAGTAGAAGTATAGATACTAGGGTTTGAAAAGACTTCTGTAAAAGTTGAAGTATCAACTCAAGCTTTTTACTCAAGTAAAAGTGTAAAAGTACTGGTTTCAAAACTACTTAAAGTATAAAAGTAAAAGCAATGTTGCATGTCTCACATTTAAAAATGTAATAACAATAACTTATAACAATAACTTATTTCAGGCTGAGTCTGTGTTTTTCAGACAACGGCAGCTACAGTCTGGTGTTACAATCCTCTACAGTGAAATACACTTTTACACCGTTTAGCTGTCAGCATTTTAACCGTGTTCAATCCAGCTACTAGCTAGCGGTAGGCTAACGTTACCTGCTGCCAACTGTAGTGTTAACTAGCTAACGGTAGGCTAACGTTACCTGCTGCCAACTGTAGTGTTAACTAGCTAACTGTAGGCTAACGTTACCTGCTGCCAACTGTAGTGTTAACTAGCTAACTGTAGGCTAACGTTACCTGCTGCCAACTGTAGTGTTAACTAGCTAACGGTAGGCTAACGTTACCTGCTGCCAACTGTAGTGTTAACTAGCTAACGGTAGGCTAACGTTACCTGCTGCCAACTGTAGTGTTAACTAGCGTCCCGTGCGGCGATGTTTCAGTTCCCTCTAACGTCTGTTTTCGGAGCATCAGAGAGAAGCGCAGGCATGTAAGTTGCACCTGATAAAGCACCAAAACCTGCGTTGCTATTCGGTCCGGTAGATAACGGTCGTTGGCACCAGTGCTGTATTAGGTCTGTGCAGGTGCGATGGATCACGTACAAACCAATAGGGTGTCGAAATGGTACATGTTTATACTTCTCATCCAACCACAATCAAATTCACTCTATCCGGATGGTGTGATTTATCTGGATAGGTTTTTTTTGTGTGTTTTTTTTTTAACGATGACGAGCCGGACTGAAAACAAGCCGAACTGAAATAGGAGTAACGAGGCTATTTTTAAAATGTAAGGAGTAGAAAGTACAGATAATTGAGTGAAAATGTAAGGAGTAAAAAGTCTGCTGTAAAATAATTACTCCAGTAAAGTATAGATACCCAAAACTTCTACTTAAGTAAGGTAACGAAGCATTTGTACTTCGTTACTTGACACCTCTGCATTTTGGAAGCTGCACAGATTTGCGGTTGTGGCCAGAAGGGATAAAGCTACGGCCTGAAGATACGCAAAATTACAGAAAAAATATCCAAAATATAATATCATTTTAATACTTTCACCCAGGAATCGCATGTCCATTCCTCGGGGGTGTTTTAATCCAAACCACAATCTTTTTCCTAAACTTAACTATTCGTCAGCGAGCTTGTACGGAGATATGAATAACATGATTTCTGTGTGTGCCATGTAAACATTACATTACGTAAATATGATCACAAATGGAATAAACGCAATATTCATGTCCATGTTAAAGCCATAGTGCGTACTTTCTGTCGCCCCTATGAGGAATTCTAAGTAATGACAACAAAACTGTCGGCGCGTCCACATGATACAAGCCTTCCGTGATCTCGCACCCCCTCCTCCACACAGCTGCTAGTAGCCAAGGAGGACACGGAGGATTCAAAAAACACGATAGACTCTTCAGAAGAGGTCATTATCTTCACTCAAGTTTCTGCGGACGCGACTATCTTCTGAACATAGCCATGCTGAGAGATCCAGAGAGAGTTGTGTGGAGCTGATAGTCTTAATTAGCTTTGTAGCAATTCATTTGGCAACGGCTTGAATGTAACGGACGTTCATTAATATCAAAAAGTTACGGACTAAAGCTTTTACCCACATGATTCAAACAACATGCTATAGCTCCGTCCGTGGACATGACGATACTCAGCGTCCAGCAACCAGTTCATCTACGGATAGAGTCATAAAAATGAACATTGTGATTAATAATGGATGGGTTGTTGAAATAACGTATAATTAATGAGAAAATGAGTACTGTGAACAGCGCAGAGAGCAGAACAGAGCTGCTGTCTGCTGCTGCTCCTGTGTGCCTTTACACATCGTTATCATTTGATGCGTTGCATGTCTCACATGAAAAGATGTACGCACAGTGCCTCATCTCAGATTGTAGTCCATCACTTCCTTTTAACACTTATAATTTATCATCAACACATTTAAAAAAGAAATATTTTGCGATTTCAGCTGGACTTTAAGTTTTCGCATAATGACCAGTCTTACCTTGTATTTACTTGTATCTTCTATCTCCGCTCCTGTGTTTCTTGTGTCTCAGTAAATGCTTTTAATTTTGAAATCATATTAAGGGTTTGAATAAAGGACATGGTGAGACGATATAAACACTGGTGCTTGTTGTTTCAGAGGAGGGTCGGTGGGATCGACTGTGAGCACTTACAGAGCAAAGAATAATGGAATCAGACAATTTAGCATTGCTGCTTTCTGTCAGAGTGTTTCAGGAGAATTATCTTTGTCTGCTTCAGTGACATTTTGACCAGAATACAAGACACAATACATTGACATGGGTATGGAAAGAATAGGGACAGTAGACCCTCTGTCAGCACCGTATTATCACATACACACCAAATAATTCACCAAAAAAATACCACACATCTTAGTAATAAACATTTATAATTTTAAAGGTGATAGTTACCTAATTAGTTCAGCTGTTTAGAGGGTAACTTAGGTATTTTTCAACATAGACTCTATTTCCCCATGTTTTTGTGTCTAAGTGACTGAATTTTAGAAACTGCTCCAGTATTAAGCGGCGAAACAAGCTGCAATGCAACTTTAACAGGCAATTGCTGACCTTCAGTCAGCGTCCACTGAGAGTACGTTTTTTTGCCGCTGACAGACTCAGATTATTATTATTATTATTATTAAGTGTCTGACAACATTATGGAAAGGATCCCTACAGAGATAGACCTCTTTGTTAAGATTCTTTTTGTTTAACATGGAACAGCCCCGAAATCACCATCACCAAACCCACCAGACTCCCATGCAAACAAAAGGGACTGCCCATTTCTCCGACGCTCCATAGTTCCGACCTCTCAATAACCCCAAAAATTCCTACAGCCCACTAGTCTAAAATCAAATACAAATCCCACTATGGCCACGCCAAGTCCCGCCCTACGAAGCAGCTCGATTGGTTGGGGTTAGGCATTTGACCTGGAGTGGTTAAGGTTAGGATAGCCGATTGGTCAGGGGATAGGAACTGTACAAATGGGGTTACGTTACATTGCGTAAGCATGGACGCCTGGCCAATAAATGCTATGGAAGGGTGGGTCTTACATGTAAAAATATGCTGCCTCTATACACTCTAAAAGAACTGATTATTTACTGGTGGGTTTGGTGAATTTGGGTGAACAGAAAGGATCTTACTCTTTAACAAAAAGGTCTCTGTAGGGATCCTTTCCATAATGTTGTCAGACACTTAGAATAATAATCTGAGTCTGTCAGCGGCAACAACAGAACCTTTAGTGGACGCTGACTGACGTTGAACAAATGCCCCGAATGGTGACATTGCAGCCTGTATCGTGGCTGTCGACTGCAGGGGTCTTGCTCAAAACTGGACTCAATTTAAAACATGTTGCTCCCATCAGTCACTTAGACACACAAAAAAAATACAAAATATGGTCCAGCTTGAAAAATACCAGTCACCCTTTAATACCTGTGAACCACGAGCCGTCAGAGAGCCAAAGAGCAGAACGTGTTGTTTACTTCTTGCAGTGAAGACTTTGATTGTAATTGTTGAAGCCCTCCAGTGGTATAATTTAGTCTAATTAGGACAGCTTTTATCATCTCCTGATGTTCTGTCTGCAAGGGGCTATGGCTATTTCATAACATTTCTAGAATGAGTTAATTCCCTGTGTGTAGGATTTAAAAACCTCCTCTCACAAAGGATCCAGACATCATAAAGTCGACCCGGGTGTCAAATGCATGCAATACTGTGCTGGAGACATTTTAAAAGAGCAGAATATTATACTCATTTCTGTATATCTATGATGACAGTTTCATGGCTGCGAGGTATTATGATATTGGATTTTTAATGTGTGTTTTATGATGCCATATTAAGCCTGACATCGTTTGTCTCCGTCAGTCACGATGCTCAGCGATGCTTCATGAATCAGTTGACATCCCTGCAGCTGGAAACAGGATGGATAGTCACACCAATAAAATGCTGATAAGACAGGTTCTACTTTATGATTTGTAAGTGTATCAGTTATTAACCCTGTTGCCGGACAAGATCTGCAGCACTGGACAATCCTGCAACACCCCTAATTACGATGACAACATTTTAAAGATTGTCAATATACAGTACGTGCACATGACAAGCATATGAATATGAAAATCACCGTCTATGTTGCGCAGTTCGTTTGGAAAACAAATGCAGTGTGTCCTGGGTTGTTGGTAACGTTAGCACGGAGGAAAACGATCTACCAACAATAACACCAGTTGGAAACGCTGGAATTTTGGAAAACGTGTTTTTCACAATTTCAATATAAAAATCATAGCTTTCAATGCCGGACTTATTTGGGGGGAAAACTCACATAAAAAGAAGTCCATGGAGAAGATACGGAGGCCTTTTTCTTTTTCAAGACTGTCATTCCTCAAAAAACGGCCACATAAGTCGTTTGTTCCAGCATCATTCTGACATATATTTATGTTTCTAGTGGTGGCGCCCTCTAGTGGCCGTGGTAGTTCTGACGGGAGCGAAGCAGGAAGTAAGGTGAGGAAGTATGAGGGCGTCAAATGTCCTGGTAAGTGTGGTGGAATTTCCAGAAACACCATGCTGTAGTATGATGAGACTAAGGGAAAGCTAACAGCTAATGACAACATCAGGTCACAGGTCAGGGGACAAGAATATTCAGACAGTCTCTAACGACCAAACCTCTTCATGTATAGCTGTTCTACAGATTAAGAGAGACTACGTAGACAGCTGCACGATAAGGGAAGGTTTTGTCTCAGGACTGTCTCCTTTTGGAGGTTATTGGGCCAGCCACACGATTTAG
This sequence comes from Sander vitreus, assembly GCF_031162955.1. NCBI lineage: Eukaryota > Metazoa > Chordata > Actinopteri > Perciformes > Percidae > Sander > Sander vitreus. The sequence goes on along the minus strand of NC_135870.1, from coordinate 2,352,290 downwards.
TATCTGTGTTTACGGCGCCTGCAATATCTTTGTTCAAGGTTCAGCTAAACGTAACGTCTCCAGCATGAGTTTGAATACACCTTCAGGAGGACAGGAACTCCAGAGAATTGGGACGGCACTGCACAATAACACATCGTGGTTGTACTGTACTGCCTGCCTTATTGTCTCCTCAATTGAGTGTCCATGAAATGCCCCTGTGTGGTTCATCAAGGTGAACCTTCTTCACGTATGTGAAATGAGTTGTGCTGCTCCTGAGTTTTTCCTTAACAGTAAGGATGCAGGTTGGAGGGGGTGGATGGGTCAAACAAACACAGGACTTTCACCCAGGAGACCGGGGGTTCATGTCACATTTGAAAAGAAAAGGAAAGAGTTTTTTTAACTTTACGGAACAAACGGAGCTACGTCACGTTCTGCGTCACGTGGTGACCTGCAGGAAGTGAAGTCACGTCTGATTTGAACCCAAACCTCCATCCACCAAGTAGTTTTGGTGTCTAAACCTAACCAAACTGGGGCCGTTTGAAAACGTTAACGGCATGTGTAAAACCACGACGTTACCTCCTTCTCTGGTTTAGGTATGAGGACGGAAAACACTCCTGTGGGTCGTATTGGGGGGGGGGAACTAGAACCCGACCGATAAAGGATTTTTAAAGCCGATACAAATAGTTGGTGATTTAAAAATACAATATTCCGATATATCGGCCGATATATATTTAAAAATAAATCCAGAAACGCGTAACAAAACATGAACAGATTTCCCTAACATTAGTTATTTGTAGTTATTTATGAGTCCTCACTAAAATAATACAATAACACAGTTTAAAAATAAACTTGTTTGTTTTATTGTAACAGAACATCAAAATATATTAATGTTCTGATAAATAAAATGTATAAAAATACAAACTTAAAGTCCTTTGAACAAAAACAAAATAAATCAAAGAGTGTTGCCAACAGGGAGGTTGTAGAGCGCCCTCAGGTGGACAAACTACGCAACGCCAACATTCATAATAGGGTGTTTCGTCCATTTTTATTTTTTAAATATTCATTTATCAGAATCATTTAATTGGCATTATAAATTATTCTGATGAATGAATATTTAATATATATATATATTTATAATTATTCTGATGAATGAATATTTAATATATATATATATATTAAATATTCATTCATCAGAATAATATTTAATATATAATATATTATATATATATATAATATTTAATATATATATATATATATATATATATATATATATATATATATATATATATATATATATTAAATATTCATTCATCAGAATAATTTATAATGCCAATTAAATGATTCTGATAAATGAATATTTAATATATATATATATTCATTTATCGGCCATTACAAATGCCGATACCGATAGTTTGGAAAATGCCTAATATCGGCCGATAATATCGCCCCACCGATATATCGGTCGGGCTCTAGGGGGAACAAACGTTCGTTACTGTCGTATGGTTTGAGAGGGAGGAACTGTTTTTTGTTGTTGTTGTTTAACAAAAGTTTGATTCAACACACAACAATTATGTCCGCTTATGATTTAAAATGTTTTGTTCCCATCTGCATATAATATGGTAAACACAGCCTCAGCAAAACACGCTAAATTCCCATTTTATTCTCGTTATATCCCTTTTAATTCCCATAAATTCCCGTTCATTCCCATGGAAAGTTTCCCTCTTGAATATATTAGTCAGTACCTTCCCTTGCATACCACACACCGGTGCCATCACTGTGTCTACTGTATGTGCGTGTTACACTGACATGGACTCTGTCACTGTATATTAAATATGAGTGAACTCAGCATGACTCAGGAGGCAAAAATGCTGTGAATAATTCAGCCAGATTACATATTAAAGCTGCTGGGGTCATAAAGATTGCATTGCATGTATGGGCATTATTTAACATTTTAAAGAGTCCCTCACTCACGTGAATCTCCAGGCTGAGCCACAACAGCGCAGCACATATCAGCTGAGCTCCAATTACTTGTGTTGTATCAAACTGTTTGGACTGTTTGTGTGTGTGTGTGTGTGTGTGTGTGTGTGTGTGTGTGTGTGTGTGTGTGTGTGTGTGTGTTTAACAAAAAATGAGATTCATATGAACATACAGAAGCATACAAGTCTCACACAGAAAGCCAGAGGGAAAGCAAAGCCAATAATACGTTCAGAAAAGAATATATTCCAGTTTATTTTTCTTTCTTTCTTAGTGTGGTGAGAAGATGGATATGAATCTCATGTCTGTGCGTTAAAGGGACAGTTCAGATGTTTTGAATTGTGGTTGTATGAGCTACTTCCCCAAAGTCAGTGTGTCAACTAAAGTAGATGGCGGTCGGCACGCCCTCCAGTTTAGAGAAGCAGGCAGGAGTACGGACACGGAAGATAAGCAACATCCTGCTGTGGAGGGGGGGGGGGCAGCAGCTAAAACACATTTTAGACACCTTTAAACCTCTCTATCAGTTTAAGTGGAGGCTGTATTTAGAGTATTTTCAGCGCTTCACCTTGCTGTCAGACGGCCCTTTATGACGGGGAACTGAAGCCGTTATCTCTGCTCTCTTCAAAGCCACTAGACTCCTTTGACAAAAAAACATTTTTTCATTTTCATTTAACTCCAGATTCAAATCCACGATTCAATTAAAAGAAAATGTCATCAGGGACTAGATGGCCGAAAGGGTACTTTCACAGTTTAAGTTGGTCACAGTTTAAAAGGTTCAATTGAATGCACCATTAGTACACAAACAAATGCATCAGCCCCTCACCCATCGCCATATTCTATAAATATTCAGATGGCACTGCCAATCTGGGTCTACCCAACATCCACCACTCCCTTTCAGCCTATCGACACACACAGTGGTGCACTGACTACTACCTCCATCTGAACATAGAGAAAACAAAAAGGACTGGTCTTTAACGCACCAAACACTGGACTGGATTCCCGTCTCCATCCATAACAAGACAGTAGACCAGGTCAATGAATTAAAATACCTTAGACTCACTTTAGATCAACACGTCAACGCTATCCACAAACGATCGCAGCAGAGATTAAGTCATCCGTACACTCTGTTGTTCTGTTGTTACTCTACAAAAGCATAATCCAAACCAATGCTTTACTGTTCTAACTCAGTAAAATCACACCAAAATTATCATCTCACCTACACCCAACATCTTAGACCTGAACGATGGAGCCATCAAACGCCTTCCCTAACCATTGTCAATGACACCAATCACCCTCTACAGTATATCCACAAAGAACCAAAGCGAATAAGTGTATTTCCCAAAATGTGTATTTCTTTAAATCTCCAGCATCTGTGTGAATTCTGCTCTCTGACTTTTTTTTATGATATCTTAAAATGTGATTCCTCATCCTTTTGTCGTTGGTGAGGGGGGCCGTGTGTGTCTATCAGCTCGCTCCGCAGGAAAGCCACCGCAAGCCTTGTGTTTTTTTCCCCCGTCTGGATGGTTTCTCTCTCTCTCTCTGCTGCTTCGTTGCCTGTGGAGCTTTTATGGCGGCTGGCTCAGGCGACAGCTCACGCTGCAGACAGCTTCTCAAGGAAAAGTGTCAGCGGGAGGCGGCTGAGGGGCTAATATGGTGTAGACTGTAAGTGCCAGGTCACCCCGGGGTGACAGTGATTTACTGACACAACTCGCAGTCACGGAGCTACTGTAACACGAATAATACACAGTACCTGCTCGGAGGTGGTGACATATTATGTGTAACAGTGGCTGGAAACTCGGAAGCAAATAAAAACCTTAAATAAAAATGATTTATAGTGTTGAAAGTTAAAGTGTGTTCATACAATTTACAACCATTCACCTGCACCATGCCCCTCATTGTATATGACCAGGATTATTAACACTATGGCAGCATTTAAAGAATATTTTTACTCATATAACTGAGGTTTGGAAAGAAAATAAGGCTGCGTTCACATCGCCAATAGGTGACTTTGTACCATTTGATGCCATTTGTGTGACATCCTGTTGTGTTCTTTAACCCAATGACGTTGACTTTATATTTCACATATTTTCCGTCAGATCGTTTATAGAGCTCGGCGTTTCCAACTGCATTTGAAGGCTGCTTAATTTCCACAAACTGCCAGGCAGTGTTTGGTGTTTTAAAACTTCCTTGTGGCAGCAATAGAGGCAGTGCTGTTTCCTATTTCCAGTATGGGACTCTCACACCGCCTCAAAACAAACCGACAATTCTGATCCACGCTTACAAAAAAGTTGATTCGGTCTCAACTTTTCGCCGAAGGCCCGCTGCGTTTTTTTGCGTGTCCCCCCCATGCAGCAACCCCTCGTCGCAACCTAAACTCACTACCCCCATTCAAAACGAACGGAAAGACCTGCGTTTTCACCTGACGCAGGCAATGTGAATGCAGCTTAAGTACATTTACTCAAGTACACATTTTGAGGTACTACAAATCCCAGTGAACCGTTTTTTGTTATCGTCATCGCAATATCAACAGCCGCAATACACATATCGGAATGACCGCGACATATCGCAAAAAACGCTCAGGGGTTTTCAGGCATTTTAAAATGTAACTTTAATTCTTTTTTTAATGGTGCCTTTTGTGTTCAGTTTAATGTTTAATAAAATATCATTTGAAATAATTTCCTTTTGGGTCTTTTTCTATTCAACAAGTCATTTGTTGTGTTTTAGCAGAATACTAAAAGCAAGGGAAAGGCAGAACTGAGTTCATTTTAATATATACTTCATAATATTATTACTGCATGATGTCTGTATATTAGAAAATTAATATTTATATACTGTACATATACACGTACATTATGTAATTATGCTTATTCCCACCTTAGGTAATAACAATATGGTCTGATATTATCAACTCTTTTGTGTTGAATGTAAAGAAAGAGAATAAGAGATAGAAAATTCCCAACCAGAAGTGTGTGTGTGTGTGTGTGTGTGTGTGTGTGTGTGTGTGTGTGTGTGTGTGTGCATGCGTGTGCGTTTAATAATCCAATAACAAATAAGGATGTTATCCTGTTAGAAAGTAGCCGTTGTGCTTGGGGGTTCGCTGTGACATCGTTAAATGTCAGACCCCAACTCTGCAGAGACTAATCGCATAAACGCGCGCACACACACACACACACACACACACACAGACAGACAGACAGACAGACAGACAGACAGACAGACAGACACACACACACACACACACACACACACACACACACACACACACACACACACACACACACACACACACACAGACAGACAGACAGACAGACACACACACATACAATACTGAACAACTGTCGCACATTCACATCACTGCCAGTATGAATAGTTTGATGCAACATATTTGTGATTTATTTCACATTTATTCATCACGCCCCCGGTGTGTAAAGGCCTCCAAGACAGCCCTACTTATCATGGTTGCAACTAAGATACTTCCGGGACAACAGTGTTGGGAGTAACGTGTTACAAAAGTAACACAATTACAGTAATGCATTCATTTTTGCTGTAACTCAGTGATATAACGTATTACTAATTACATTTCGGTAATATTATACCCGTTACAATCTCAGTAACGCGAGTTACAACGCATTTTAATGCAACATTTAGTGGTGTTTTGTTTTTTTAAAGAATGACTGCAGAGACAGATACATTTGCGAGATAGATATTATTTTCAGGAGTTATTACGCTGTGTTGAAGCGAGCTGTCCCGTCACTGTCCCCCGTGGTCAGAGCCAGAACCAGAGACGGTACGGACAACATGTGTGTCCCAACAGGTGACGGTACGTCAGCGCGGACAGCGGCGTGTCCGAGCTGCTGACAGATAGAAACATGTCGGGAATTAATGTTGAGGCTTGCTACACGTAAATATCATTACATTTTATCAGCCGTGGAAAACAACTGTAAGGTACTTTTAATTGAGTATTTTCATTTTCTCCTACTTGCCTATTGTACGTTTTACTTCTCTACTTTTATAGCTTTAGTTACTTTGCATATTCATATTAATTATACAAAATATTATGAATAATGTAGGAACTCAAAAGTAATGCAAAGGTAGTGTTAAGCATTACAATTCAGAGACAGTAATATTGTAATATAACTAATTACTCTCAAATGACAGTAACTAGTAATCTATAAACACTGGCTGACAATAACAAATAAATAACATTAAAATATGGATATATACTGTATATATATATATATATATATATATATATATATATATATATATACTGTGTGTATACTGTATATATGTATATACAGTACATTTACAAATAAAGGTATTGCTGCAGCTTATCTGTACAGAAAGCGGACAAGTTTCTTGCTGTTACTTTGTTTCTCCGAGAGGTTTTAAAGACAAGAGGTCTTAAGATAAACTCCTTCTCTGCTGATCATATATCGCCATCTAAATATTCATGAATTCACTTCACTCGGCTCTTCTGTTGCAGTGGTAGCGTTGGACTTTCTGGTGTTAAATAACGAGAGAATATTTTTAGATGAACAAAGCCTGAGTTCATCGATCCACCAGGTGAGTGTTTCAAGTGTGTGTTGGAGTGTGTATCTTCAGGACGAGCTGGAGGGCCGTTCAGCAGCACGAGTAGCACATAATTGATTTTGGGATGTGGGTATTTACATGAGCGGCTGCTCTCGGAAAGCTCAGCTGCTAGTCATGCTTTTATGCTGCTATGGGGTGAGTCGAGCAATCTTTACGAAATGCATTCTGCTTACGCTGCACATCTTTTGGGTCACAGAGTCACGCTTTGCTTACACATTTCTCTGGAGGTTTTTTCCTGATGTTTGGCAGTTTTTCAACTTGAGTGGTTGCCATCATTGTTCACTCCGCTTCCCTCAGAAGCAGAATTGATGAAGTTTGCTGGATTTAACTGTGCAGCAGAGTTAACCCCTGTAACTCCACCAAATCTGACTGATTCTTAATTGTGAAAATAAAAAGTCTGAAGGTATATCATTATAGACCAAAGTCTTGGCTGTTCAGCAATGTGCAACCTCCTCATTATGTATTTTTTTCATAAAATAGATGTTTTTTCCAGTTATTACTTTGTTTTTGTCAACACCGTCAGACACAATAAAAAGCAAATGTATTTGGTCTAATATGTATTTAGCATTTAGGACCCAAATGCACGACTCTTTCAGGCAGATGTGCAGAACTAACACACTTTATTTTGACTCTACGACTTACAAACTCACAACGACAAACGAACAGGACTCACAGGAACAAACAGAGAGAGACAAACTGAGAGACAAAGGAACAGAGGGGTGTAGAAAAACACAGACCAATGAACAGAAAGACAGAGAATTGGACAAGACAGTAACAAGCAACAGGTGAGAGCAGAAACGGGGAGAAACAGGAAGTGCAGACCAAATAAGGGGATGGGCGGAGACAAAGACACATGACAGACAGGTAACCACAGAACACATGGAACACAGCAACAAGCACAAATCACAACACAATACACAAAATGGCCACAAGAGTGGCACAAAGGCAGTCAGTCACAGCTGGATCCTGACAATGCTGTTAAATGTTGAATATTCACTTTTGTTCATTTTTTTATACTGTTTCACGTGTACTCCTTTAATAGATCTAACATCATTCAATGTTTACTTTAAGTCTAAATTGAAAAAGTAATGCTTTTTTATTTAACAAACATATTTTTGTATTAAAAGAGACTATTACTTTAATAATTCAACAGCACTGAAGAAACATATTGTAAGCATATTCATTTAAAACAAATAAAACTCCCTCTGACGGTGGTGACTTTAGAACTGAGGGTGGTGACACTAATCTGGTGACAGTGGCCTCATAACAACATACAATTCCAAAATGTATACCACACGAGTCAATGGCTTCTTGCTTAACAACTTTATTTAACTATTGGGTCCAAAAAATGACAATCCTGAGCATGCATATCATGTGAAGAGTAGGTTTTCGTACAGACGTCTGACGGTTTTCGTCACAAAAACCTCCAAATGGTCCTCAACTGAGGCTACGATACAATTGTCGATCACAATAATTACGTGTTCACGGCTGTGGTTCGGCCGCAGCCTCGAGGCCGAACCACAGCCGTGAGGATATCCACGAAAACCTGACGGTGGTGACAAAAACCTACTCTTTCACATGATATGCATGAGTTGTTCACATTAGCCATCTTGTTTCCCCTTTGTTGCTAGCTACTTCAGACCTCTTCTTAAAAAGTATACATTTATGTCATAATATAATCCAATATTTATTATACAAAAGAGACGGTGTTGACATGTTATGGTGGTGACAGTAGCAGTGTCCAAAAATATGAACAAGTTTAAGAGAAAATAGCAAACTTAAGGGAGCTTGAGTGATCTTGAAGCATGCAGTAGAGCTGAAGGTTTGAAAATGGGGTCCTCGGGAATGTAGTTGACCTTGTAGTTGCCTGCTTTTATTGCTTTTTTATAAATATCTGACGATGGTGACGTATATGTGGGACACATTTTGAGCAACCACAAAATAATAGTAAATATTGTTAAAAACTCACTGTTTGTAGTTTTTAAAACACATTACAATGTATTCTTTCATGTGGTAAAGATATTATTCAGTTCAATTATTACTTTTTGTCTTTTTAATCAAGTTGAAATGATTATCTTCTATCCGAGGAACAACTGATTTTGTAGGCAATGGGCCATCAGTAAATTAATACAAAATTAAAAATAAACCTATAAAAGAACCTTACATATGTGCAAAGGACCCCCTGATTATAACCTTGATTCTTTTTATTCATGAAAATGTTATTCATTTCCAACAGAATGTCAGGGTTTTGGTATTTTGTTCCGTCTTATTGTGGTAGTCTTGTTTTTCTGTTATGTTCTGTTTCCTGTTTTATTTTGCAGTCTGTCTTGTCTCCCTTGTCTTGTCTAGCTTACTTCCTGTCTTTGTTTGTTTCCCGCCTTTTTGGATTGTTCTGCCCCACCCTGATTTGTTCCACCTGTTGTATCACCTGTCCCTTGTTAGTGTTCATTACCTGGTGTATTTAGTTCCTGTTCTGTCTTTGTCTCTTGTCGGATCATTGTATTTTGTTGCGTGCTGTTCTGGTGTGTCGAGTACTATCGTGTCGTGGTTTCGCTGGTCTGGTATGTTATATGCGGTGTTCCTGTTTTTTTGTATCCTCAGTATTGCTGGAGATATTTTTCCTGTTCATTCAGGACACTTTTTGTTGTACCCATTGCTTAATTAAATCTTTGAACTGAAGCTCTGCTCTGTCTTGACTGCATTTGGGTCCAAGCCTCGCCACACACTCTCCTGACACAGAATTAGCACTTTTCTTAGGGGGATATGTTTTTGCCAAAGTTTCAAGAATCAGAGGTGTGTGTGTGTGTGTGTGTGTGTGGTGCTAAAAACAAATATAACTGAAAGAGGCTCTTTTAAAAAAGGAGCTAGTTAACTACATACTACAAAAATAGAAAAAAAAACCTCACTATTTGGTTTATCTTTAAAACCAACAGTAAACCTAGTTTGACTAAACACAGAGTATCTATGAACGTGACAACGTCCGGGATAATCTGTTCTAGGAGCTCGTCTAGCTGGGTGCAAATGTTCCACCAAAACAACTTCCTTCCTGAGACTATTTAGCAGAGCCACCGTCGCTGTGTTCGAAGCTTAGCGCTGCCCAAGACGATTGTGATTGGTTTAAAGAAATGCCAATAAACCAGAGTTTTTTTTTTTTCTTCCATCCCAGAATGCATCTGTGGTGTAGCCAGACCCGTCGAACGCCGTGTAACCAGTAACATAGCTCAAGCACGTTGTTCGACTGGTCGTGACTGTTTTCCCAAGATGGCGCCCGCCTGTATATACGTGAACGGTACTGTCTTTCTAAACTATCTTTTTAATAAACTGTCTGTACACTTACAAAGTTCTCAATGCTTGGGTTAACATGTAGGGACCCTCATGATGCTACCGTGGAAGTGTGGTGATATTTTGAGCCTTGTTAGTGGTACAAAATAGAGATTTCTTTTTACTTTTGCGTGCCCCAACGACTAGCTTTATAAGCTAGTAAGCAGTTTGCGATAAAACTGGTCACATTCGATTAGCATGAAAACAAATCCCAGAGAACGGTCGACTCGGTACACATGTGCAACCCGTTCTCACTCCGAACTCATAAACTACGGACGTTTGGACAGTGGCTGTCAGCGTCTGAAGTGACGAAAAAGGCGTCTTTCAGCGTGTTTTGTAGAACGTACCGGGGAGAGCAGGCAGCTACACGAGGTTTAGCGAGTAGTGAGGCCGAAATTCTGCGTAGAGAGGTTGGTTGGGATAGCGGATGGGTCAAACACAGGACTTTCACCCAGGAGACCAGGGGTTTGTGTCCCGCTTGTCACGTTTCCTAAAGTCGCTTTCTTCTTTAACCATCCCGTTATTCCCGCGTGTCACAGAACCGTACGCCCACCCATGACCTTTTCCTGAACATAACTGCGTCAAAAGGGGACGTCAATAGTCCCGACCAAGCGCATTTAGTTATAGCGCGTTATATGACGCTAAATGAGACTTTGAGCGTCAATGACAACGTCAAAGGCACCTGACAACATCAATCTCTGACCGTTTAAAAAATCCAATCCTTGGACCGTGGAAAACAATTTTCTCCCTTTCCTTCAGCTCCATCCTCTTCTCTCTTATTATCCACTCTGAGCAGAAGGTGATCACATCTGAGGGTGCTTCTCCTCACCGCTGACGTCTTCTCATCTCATCCTACCTTCAATTATGCTCTCCTCTTCCTCCTCCAGGTCATGCCGACTACACCTGCACAGTTAGGCTCCTGAAGAAAATAGTAGCTTTCTGTCTGCTGCTATTAGTGTCTCCAGAGCTTATGAATGTGCTGCCTGCGAGCAACTTCACCAATACGTGTTACAGAGGAGCTTTTTGAGGGCCAAAAGCAGTCTGACTGGAGGCAGCACTGCCTGATTTTCACGGTGCGGTTTGTCTTTGTCTTCGGTCTTCAGACGATGTGAACTACCACTTCTTTATTGATGTGCTTCTGGCTCTGAGAACCTGTGTTACAGTCTATATTTATCAAACTGCTACAAGTGAATTTTTGGATTTGAAAAGATGAAACTCACAAACTTAAAGTAAGACTATACAGTATGTTTTTTTTAAATGAATGAACCGTGTGGCAGATGTAAGTTAAATCCTTGTGTCTATTTGATTTTTCCTGCCCATAGCAGACACGCTGGTCGTAAAGGTTACTCCCACTCTTCACAGTCTGTACGAGCATATCGCTTGACAAATGTGTTGTTTTTTTAACTCTTTGGCTCTAGAGCACGCTGAAGTCTTTGTTGTTTAACTTCAAATCTCATGAGATGTGTTCTCCTGGCCAGAACACCAAGAACCAATGTGATCACAGACAACCGGCTGTCTGCAGGAAGCCACAACAAATGATACGTCCAAGATGCACTCATCATTTAATCTTCAGAAAACTGTCCTGCGAGTTTTATCAAAGCAATTGCAAATGGACTTTAAGCGAAGAGATGAGTGTTCTCCACAGCAAAGAGCAAAAAAACCTTTTCTGTGTACAGGTCCTTTACCGTTCGGGGAGTATGTAAAAGAAGGGCTGTCACAAAATTGTCAAAAAACCAACACATTCTCACAGAGGACCCCTTGGCGTCACCTTGTTGATGCTCTGGGGACCCGTTTGGCTCTGGGTCTGGACACCTTTTGGTGTAATCTTTCAACGTGCAGGGTAAAACAACTTGGTTATACAGACGCTAAAGGGTGCTTTGTGCGTCGTTTTCTGACCCTGAAGGCTCCTGACCAAGCGTCAGTATGTTGGGACGGGGTGGGAGTGAGAACGGTTTGCAAAAAACAGATTATCATCAGCTTGTTGCTGGAGTGTTACTTGCTGCTGCTTTGACTCAACCACAAGTTCCTGTTGAACCAGGGCCTTAACCACAAGTTCCTGGTATCAAAATGTCAAACAGTGTCAGAGTTATCGGAACAGAAATTAAAGCAGATACTTATTCCTGTTTTCATCAAAAGAGGTTGTTATCTTCAATCTAGTTTCTGGGTGGGAAGGTCACCGGATGCCACAATCTTCTGAACATAGTCATACTGAGAAATACAGAGAGAGCTGTGTGGAGCTGATAGTATAATTAGCTTTGTAGCAACTCATTTGGCAATTGCTTGAATGTAACGGACGCTCATTAATATCAAAAAGTTCCGCACTAAAGCTTTAAATATAAATGAATGCAGGTTATTTATTTATCAGTAAGACACCAGAATATGAAAGCTTCCTCAGCTCCAGGATAAACATGTAGACAATATAAAGTCTGAGTCCGCGGACCAACAGGACCGTGCTGTATATCAAGCTCATGAGATAATCGATCTGTACAGACATCCTGCAGTTCTTGCAAATGCACTAAAGTCCCATTTTGAATCCACACACAGACAGACATATGAGCCGTCACCAACCGAGACACACTGGCAAACTCAAAGCAAGCCTGAAAAGAAAGCATTAAATGATGATAGCCATTAATTTCAGATTACTGCACAGAGAACATAAAAGTCATCCATTAAGGTTAGCCAACATCAGGACGGAAATGAAAGCGGTTGCCAGTATTATTAACCACAGCGAGATCTATCATGACAGAAAACAAACGCCAACAAACACAATTAATTCCTGTCCAGAAACTGATATATATATATATATATATATATATATACTGAGATAAAGATGAAACACAAATGCACATGTGATAGAATACCTGACACCGTTGTCTTATCTCATGTGTTTGGAGGTTATAATTAACGCACGTGTCATGTGCGTCTTTTTATATTTACACACACGCACGCACACGTGTTGTTCTCTTACTGAAATCTTTTTTCACAAATATGATAAATCACAAAGTATAAACGTTACCTTCAGCTGGCTCCATTAAATGGAGAGGAGGAGGTGATCCATTCGGAGGAAGAGAGGTGAAATATGGGGGAGTCAGCTGTGAGAAATGACTGAAAATTTGACCTAAAATGAGAGGATGAAAGGTAGGTGGTGCAGTATGGATTTAACTAGATACCGAGGGATTAATGGAAAACATTTGCTCTGATGTGTTCGGATTCTGTTGTTGCTGAAAAAGAGACGTATTAATGTTTAGAGTTTTGTCTTTAAGCTTTTTGAGTGTTATGTATTTATTATCTGCTCTAGCTTTTTCCAACGTTATGATATGGTGATAATAACGGTCCTAAATAATGTGAAAAAAAGACGCAAAACTACCACAAAGGGACACAAACTGACTACAAAAGACACACCACAGAGACCTCAAAGAAAACATGACCAAAAGGAGACAAAATCTCACAAAAGACACAATGTGTGGGGATATTTATTCATTGAAAAACGTCACATTTTCTTGAGGAAGGACACTTAAACCCCCCTGCCAAATACGCACACACCTTCAGTCCTTCATAAAGCCAGGGAAAACACTGAAGTTGAAAAGTAAAGTTGAGAGATGTAAGTCAAGAATCCACATGACCATCCACACGCTGCAGAGCGGAGGAAGGTCTGGCTAGTCCACACAGCGTTCCTGGATGGGAGAAAGACGTGCTCTGGTTCATTGGCAATCACAATCGTCTTGGGCGGCGCTAAGCTCTGCACGGAGCCGCTGTAAAATAGCAACAGAAAACTCAGATTGGACAGATAGTCTAGCTATCTGTCTGGATTTACCCTGCAGAGATCTGAGGAGCAGTTAACCACAGTCCTCAGAAATCCACCAGGGGTTAGAACGCCAACACAAAGGAAGAAGAAGGTAACGAATACGTGCATCCAGCGGAATTTCCCGAAGGGCGATTATTGCGTCGGTATCTGACGCTGAGACACTGACCAAGCGTCTGTATTTGACGAGTTGGTAGTGAGAACAGATTGGGTAGGTGGTGTAAAAATGAAACACTGCTCTAGACCTTTTCAAATGGAGGGGCCTGGCTGGGGCCACATGCAATTTCAGGCGTACCAAATATATTAAGTACAAGTGTTACATACTACTAACCCTCCATAGGTTTGGTTCTACAAAAGACTAACGATACACACATAACAATGAACACAAGAATACTCATTCAGTTTAATTATCACTGCACGTGAATCCCCTCTTTGGAGATAAAGGTGGGGTTAAAAATGTATGAAAATATTTGCCACAGTTAGGGGGGCCAAAGGGGGGATCGAGGGTTTATATTAAGAGGGCACTGGCCACCCTTGACACCCCCTCCCCCTCTAGAACCGCCACTGAATCAATCCTTTTGTCCAACTTTTCAAAAACAAAAAATGATTGTCTGAAGCCTCGAGTGGCGAGCTGCCACTGAAAGGGGCTGGTAGGAGGGTCTGTGGGTGGAGGCTAAGAGGGGTTGTCTAATTCACAACTTCAATGCAACAGTCACACTTTATCTTCCGACTCTGGGAGCAGGGTTTTTTTTGGCATCGCCCTGCGTAAATTTAAATTGTAAATTAAAAACAAGAGAGCAAAAACAAGAGGAACGCTCCTCACACTGTACGGTACGTGTGAATCACAGAAAAACATCTTCATACCTTTTTGAGGACACCGCTGTCAGCCTCAACTCACGTATGAATTATGTATAATCTGGGAAAATCTGTATTGCTCCTCTGTCTTTTGTCTTCAGGAAAACAGAAGCTCTGCATATTCTGACACAACAGGCTCGATCAGACAGATGATTCACTCACCAGGAAGATGGGCGCAATTTTTAATATGCCACCATTAAGAGCACTGCCCACACCCGCCTCTGGAGAACTCATACATTGTGAGCTTCTCCCCCGCCCCCCACCCCGAGACCTTACGTGAGTGCTATTAATCCTGCCTCCCAGTGGAAAGCCATTGTGCTGTTGTCTTTCCCCATCGCTCCTGATTGTTTCCATTCAAAGCGGGAAAAATGCTCAACCGGAAAATGCTCAGTTGGTTATTTGAGGCAGTGTTTCTCAAAACGTTTGCAGACCGAGGACCAGTGTTGTAGTACTCGAGAGCAGTCTTGGTCTCAAGACCACTTTTTGAAGGTCTCGGTCACTTTACGGTAATTTTATGTGTTGTTTTCGTCTCGGTCTCAACCCCTCAAAGTCTCGGTCTTGTCTCGGTCTCAACTCCTCAAAGTCTCGGTCTTGTCTCGGTCTCAACCCCTCAAAGTCTCGGTCTTGTCTCGGTCTCAACCCCTCAAACTCTCTGTCTTGTCTCGGTCTCAACCCCTCAAAGTCTCGGTCTTGTCTCGGTCTCAACTCTTCAAAGTCTAGGTCTCAACCCCTCAAGGTCTCGGTCTTGTCTTGGTCTCAACCCCTCAAAGTCTCGGCCTTGTCTCGGTCTCAACCCGTCAAAGTCTCGGTCTTGTCTCGGTCTCAACTCCTCAAAGTCTCGGTCTTGTCTCGGTCTCAACCCCTCAAAGTCTCGGTCTTGTCTCGGTCTCAACCCCTCAAAGTCTCGGTCTCAACTCTTCAAAGTCTAGGTCTCAACCCCTCAAGGTCTCGGTCTTGGTCTCAACCCCTCAAAGTCTCGGCCTTGTCTCGGTCTCAACCCGTCAAAGTCTCGGTCTTGTCTCGGTCTCAACTCCTCAAAGTCTCAGGGTCTCAACCCCTCAAAGGTCTCGGTCTTGGTCTCAACCCCTCAAACTCTCTGTCTTGTCTCGGTCTCAACCCCTCAAAGTCTCGGTCTCAACTCTTCAAAGTCTCAGGTCTCAACCCCTCAAGGTCTCGGTCTTGTCTTGGTCTCAACCCCTCAAAGTCTCGGGCTCTTGTCTCGGTCTCAACCCCTCAAAGTCTCGGTCTTGTCTCGGTCTCAACTCTTCAAAGTCTAGGTCTCAACCCCTCAAAGTCTCGGCCTTGTCTCGGTCTCAACCCGTCAAAGTCTCGGTCTTGTCTCGGTCTCAACTCCCTCAAAGTCTCGGTCTTGTCTCGGTCTCAACCCCTCAAAGTCTCGGTCTTGTCTCGGTCTCAACCCCTCAAAGTCTCGGTCTTGTCTCGGTCTCAACTCTTCAAAGTCTAGGTCTCAACCCCTCAAGGTCTCGGTCTTGGTCTCAACCCCTCAAAGTCTCGGCCTTGTCTCGGTCTCAACCCGTCAAAGTCTCGGTCTTGTCTCGGGTCTCAACTCTTCAAAGTCTCAGGTCTCAACTCCCTCAAAGTCTCGGCCTTGTCTCGGTCTCAACCCCTCAAAGTCTCGGGTCTTGTCTCGGTCTCAACTCCCTCAAAGTCTCGGTCTTGTCTCGGTCTCAACCCCTCAAAGTCTCGGTCTTGTCTCGGTCTCAACTCCCTCAAAGTCTCGGTCTTGTCTCGGTCTCAACTCTTCAAAGTCTCAGGTCTCAACCCCTCAAAGTCTCGGTCTTGTGTTGGTCTCAACCCCTCAAAGTCTCGGTCTTGTCTCGGTCTCAACCCCTCAAAGTCTCGGTCTTGTCTCGGTCTCAACTCTTCAAAGTCTCAGGGTCTCAACCCCTCAAGGTCTCGGTCTTGGTCTCAACCCCTCAAAGTCTCGGCCTTGTCTCGGTCTCAACCCGTCAAAGTCTCGGTCTTGTCTCGGTCTCAACTCTTCAAAGTCTAGGTCTCAACCCCTCAAAGTCTCGGCCTTGTCTCGGTCTCAACCCGTCAAAGTCTCGGTCTTGTCTCGGTCTCAACCCCTCAAAGTCTCGGCCTTGTCTCGGTCTCAACCCCTCAAAGTCTCGGTCTTGTCTCGGTCTCAACCCCTCAAAGTCTCGGTCTTGTCTCGGTCTCAACTCTTCAAAGTCTAGGTCTCAACCCCTCAAGGTCTCGGTCTTGTCTGGGTCTCAACCCCTCAAAGTCTCGGCCTTGTCTCGGTCTCAACCCGTCAAAGTCTCGGTCTTGTCTCGGTCTCAACTCTTCAAAGTCTAGGTCTCAACCCCTCAAAGTCTCGGCCTTGTCTCGGTCTCAACCCCTCAAAGTCTCGGTCTTGTCTCGGTCTCAACCCGTCAAAGTCTCGGTCTTGTCTCGGTCTCAACCCCTCAAAGTCTCGGCCTTGTCTCGGTCTCAACTCCTCAAAGTCTCGGTCTTGTCTCGGTCTCAACTCTTCAAAGTCTAGGTCTCAACCCCTCAAGGTCTCGGTCTTGGTCTCAACCCCTCAAAGTCTCGGCCTTGTCTCGGTCTCAACCCGTCAAAGTCTCGGTCTTGTCTCGGTCTCAACTCTTCAAAGTCTAGGTCTCAACCCCTCAAGGTCTCGGTCTTGTCTTGGTCTGAACCCCTCAAAGTCTCGGCCTTGTCTCGGTCTCAACCCGTCAAAGTCTCGGTCTTGTCTCGGTCTCAACCCCTCAAAGTCTTGGTCTCAACCCCTCAAAGTCTCGGTCTTGTCTTGGTCTCAACCCCTCAAAGTCTCGGTCTTGTCTTGGTCTCAACCCCTCAAAGTATTGGTCTCAACCCTTCAAAGTCTCGGTCTTGTCTCAGTCTCAACCCCTCAAAGTCTCGGTCTTGTCTCAGTCTCAAATCGATGTCTTACCTGATGTTTCTAGGGCTGGGTACTGAATTCTATACGTTTTAGGAAGCAACCAAATTGCCTCTAAAGTATCCAGTATACTCTCCGTCTCTCTCTCTCCGTCTCCTTCTCATAATCTGCCAGCTGCACTTTGGACCTTTTCTGGAACAAAAAACTACATCAATTGCTGCTCAAAGGCAACAATTCCTGCTGGATGCTTCATCCCTCAGTGAAGTCTGAGTGCTTCGAACCAGAAAAAAGCTCTCTCACCACTTCCATTTGCTTTACATTGTCCCTGCCTTCACATCACACAATACTTCAGTTAATGTTCCTGCAAGAGCTTCTGTTGAAGAACTGAAGAAGGTTTTCATTTAGTTATACAGAATGAGAGAGAGATTTGTGTTTGCATACAGTCATTCGATGGATGTTAATGATCATTAGAGTGGTTTATAGCTACATATGGGCACTAAAAAGACTCAGCTGGTCTTATAATATATTTATGTTATGCACATGTTCACTCCTCAGGCTATTCTGCAGTTATGTGCATGTGTGTGTGTGTGTGTGTGTGTGTGTGTGTGTGACTATGACTAGCATGGTATTTATGCAGAGAAGCATTTCCTGCACAAAGATCACAATATGTAATATTTGTGTATTTCAGAGATATTGTAATAGTTGTGTATTTCAGAAATGTGTTACTCGAAGCAGATGAGGCCAACAATATCACAACTTTTAGTTATCTAGTACGGGTCAAGCTCAAAAGACACTGAAATACAACAGCATGTTCTAAAAACAATTATGCATATTTAAAATGTTTATGCTTTTTTCCAGCGCTTTTTCACCAATGGTTTATGAGAACAGCCTGGTTTATATATATATATATATATATATATATATATATATATATATATATGATTTGCACAATGTCTGCACTGGTTTTGAGAAATCCAGGTAGGTTCGGATATTAATACTTAAGATATAAAAGAGGAAAGAGGAATATAAGATCTCAATGACTGTGAGCTACTTCCACAGTAAAATGAGCCAATCAGATGTATTTTTAAGAAGGCAGACAGTTTTATACTCTGTCCGTCTCTGAACACGTTGTGTATTGATTTCTGTATTGCATATTTATGATTGTGCCGTTTGCTGCGGTCCATGTAATAATTTATATTACATCCACGATGGAACAAATCAGTGAGCGCATCATGAGGCTGACTCAGACTTTCCTGCCCTCTGAGAGGTCAATCCTGTACCGCTCTTCACTTTAATTTATTCAAACAGTCGAATGCGTCAGAATCGGCCCAGTGATTTTCTCTCTCCATTCAAAAGAATTGGAGGCGACATTAAGGTTTAATTGAGCGTGAGCGGCTCCATTAGACCTGCAGGTAGGACTTCTTCTGCTTCGTATTTTTAACATCCGTCTTTAAACCTTCACCTTTCACATGTTTACACGTTTCACTTGACATGCAGTGCAGTATAGGGGAGGGTTTAGGAAGTTCTCCCATTTAGTACATTTTACTGATTTGTTTACTGATTGGATTTCACCTTTGACACAACTGCCAAGACGAGAGATAACATACTAATAACATACCGTTCCGAGGCAACCCGGAAAACCGTAGCAAAGCGGTGCACACTGTTTTGAGATTGAACGTGCCCTGGGTGTACAAGGGAAGATGTGCTGCGCAGGGCTACAGGGACACATAAGGTACACACAGACAGACAAAACTCAGACACAGTAAATGAAAACAAGGAACAGAAAACCCAAAACAAACCGCGCTGCGGAGGAAGGTCTGGCTAGTCCACACAGCATTCCTGGATGGGAGAAAAACGTGCTCTGGTTTATTGGCATTTCTTTAAACCAATCACAATCGTCTTGGGGTAATGCTAAGCTCCGGACGGAGCCACGGTGCCTCTGTAAAATAGCCTCTGGAAGGAACTTGTTTTGGTGGAACATGTGTACGTTCAAAAGTAGTTGTAGTCGTGCAACAGAAAACTCAGATTGGACAGATAGTCTAGCTAGCTGTCTGGATTTACCCTGCAGAGATCTGAGGAGCAGTTAACCATAGTCCTCACAAATCCACCGGAGGTTAGAACGCCAACACAAAGGAAGAGGAAGGTGACGGACATCCGGCCCAAAAAGAGGGACATCCAGCGGAATTTCTGGCGGCAACAGAGCAATCCCGGAAATGAAACATCGTCGATATATACTACAGTCACACTGTCTTAAAGAAAGTTAAATTAACAACAAAAAGTCAGAAGGCCTCTGGCCACAAAGCCGACAAGACAAAATCCAGATTTCTTTTCCTCATCCATTATTTGCTCAATCTTGCAACAAGGAGAGAAAACTGTGACTCCAGCCTGGAGCTAAAACCTTATAAACCTGCAACACACACACACACACACACACACACACACACACACAATAACCCATGTTAAAAAGATTGTGTAAAAGTGTACTCACACTCCCTGGGAGAAGGCTGGATGAGTATTTGTGGTCATGCATATAAAAGATATTTTAAGGACTTGGAGACACGAGATGACCCGGCGTCACACACGCCACTCACCCGCCTGATCAGAGTAAGAATTAAAGAGACCGACCCACACGATTACCCTCATAAACCTCATCACCGCCAACACGGGGAACGATCTAGAGCGAAATGTGGGGCAGTTACCCAACCACAACACCGCGGAGCCGGAGTCAGAGGCTGCGACTGAGTGTGTGAAATGTGCAAATGCACGCGGAGGAAAGAAAAGCAACATGAGAAATGACTAGAAATATCTATACTTTACAGAGACTGCTGACCTAGCTATAGCGGAGGCACACAGCGAAGAAAATCACTGAGGAATAGATTCAATCTCCCTTTATCTCTCTCCAGCGCTTGCTGCCTTTATCTTTTCTCGTCTTCACAATCTATTTCTCTCCTACTGCTTCCTGCGTTTGAGTTATTCTTTCATCATTCTTCTGTGAGTCAATGATATTTCCTCCTTATTCCCACTCCCCTCCTTCAGCTCAAACTGTCCCCATTCCTCTTGGGATTTTGTTAATCTACTGTCATTATAGTCGAGGAAGCTTTTGCACACAGCCTTTCCTCTGCAGGATTTCATGGTGTGTAATAATCTGCTCTAAGTGTAAAAAGTCCTGCTGCAATCCTGTTCCTTATTCTCTCCCCCCATCACAGATGTGTGTAAAATGCAAAGAAAATTGCAGGAGACACACCGCAACAAGTGTTCCATTTTCTTCTATAATTACCTTGTTTCTTTTGTGTGAGTGAAGTGTACAAGCTGGCATTTCCGTGGCTTTCAAAAGAGCCCAGCGAGCAGGCTGAAGAGCTGCAGCGCTGCATCCATAAAGACAGCTTTATTGTGCTCCGTGGCCAAAAGGTGAGACTGATTACAGGTTTGTAGTGACACGCTGCCACCGCCGCGCTGACTGCTGTCTCTCTGAACTCCGGGTCCATGATAATGTACAGAGGTCCTTCGCCAGCGGTGGAAGAAGTATGCATAACCTTTACTTAGGTAAAAGTACTTATACGGCACTGTAAAAATACCGTCCTTAGCTGTACATTCAAGAGAGAAGTAAGCAAGGTTTATGGTTGCCGCGGTGTTGTTAGTGCGAGGTGCGCGCACCATAAAATGACGTCACCGCGGCTTCATGGAAAGAGTTGTTGACAGTGTTCGATTTGGAGATAAACAACAGTCACGTTAATGATTAGAGAAGATAAATGTAGGTCTGTGTTTACTTCTGTGTTTACTTCTGTTGCCAGGCAGCCTGCTTTCCTTTACTTCAGGTTTCTTCTTATCTACTACTTCTTGCTCATTCACAGATTAATTTGTTTGTACGCACTCCCGTGTTTCGGAGAATACTGCAACGGACAATGCATTGAGCATAAACACACACACACACACACACACACACAAACACTGTAGGGCTGTCACGATTCTTCAAATCCATGATTCAATTAAAAGAAAATTTCAACAGGGACTAGAAGGCAGAAGGGTACTTTTACAGTTTGATTTCCTCAGAGTTTATGATGTTCAGTTGAATGCACCATTAGTTTGACGCGGTCACATGAATGCACCATGGAATTCCGTAGGAGCTAGCGTTGCCCTGTGTCTTTAGCTGCATGCTATCAGCCGGTAAGTTAACGTTCACCTGTGTCTTTAGCTGCATGCTACCAGCCGGTAAGCTAAGGTTAACCTGTGTCTTTAGCTGCATGATACCAGCCGGTAAGCTAACATTCACCTGTGTCTTTAGCTGCATGCTACCAGCTGGTAAGCTAAGGTTAACCTGTGTCTTTAGCTGCATGATACCAGCCAGTAAGCTAACGTTAACCTGTGTCTTTAGCTGCATGATACCAGCCAGTAAGCTAACATTAACCTGTGTCTTTAGCTGCATGATACCAGCCAGTAAGCTAACGTTAACCTGTGTCTTTAGCTGCATGCAAACAACACAGGACTGTCCCGTTTAAATGACGCCATATGAATTAATTTGGTTAAAATCTGTGGAATATTCAGTAGAAATCTGCTTCCACAGATTCCCAACACTGCAACCTTCCTTCTTATACATAGTTTGGCTTTTCTAAGACATTTAAGCGATGCGTTGATGCAGACTAGAGTCTGCAGCTCTTTTTTATCCTAGTTGGGGAGAGACAGACAGTGGCTGTAAAGCTGGCGCTGTAGGGGTTGGTGACTAATGGCTTGGTCGGGTCACTTCTAAACAATAAGCAGATCAAATCTTCTCACTGCTGAAAAGCTGGAGCGCTGTTAGTTCTGTGTGACAGGTAAAAGAACAGGAAGCCAATTAGTAGCTCTGTGTGATGCCCAAAAGTCCTGCTGGTGTGTTCTTTGCACTCGGTGTAGGAGGGAGGCATGTGGAGGCAACTCTTCAGATCCTCATTACCTACAACAAAATATATACAAAAACATGTTCTACCCGTACTGGAGATATCAGAATAAACACTAAGGAAATACTCCATCTTGCCCTCTCTTACAGGCTTTCGAGACAAACTTCAAAAACTTCAAAATTAAAAAGCCATTCAAGTTTTTGCTCATCTGAACACCCGAACGTTTCAGGGTTTTTGTCGAGCCATTTCACGGAAAATGAACTCCCTTCAATCTTCATAATCCGTACAATACAATAATAATAAAAGAAAACTCACTTTCCACTTCACCCACAGCTCGCACATTCAGTTTCCCTCCTACCTGCCACGTTTGATCAATGTTTATCAATGTTTATGGTGCCATAACAAAGATGCTCCCCTAAATCTAGTTCAGTCTATGTCTCTCTGGGAAGTAGGCAAAGATGTGTGTGAGACTCCCATAAACCCTAGAGACACAAATAAATGAATACATGAACACAGGACAGGTTTGGTTGTTAGTGGCCAAATAGATCTTCTTGTCCTCTGACCTAGGAGTCATTGGATATTTAAGTTTTTCCCCCTTGTCTTCATCTTCCCACATCATGGTGTTTCTGGAAATATTAGGTCTATATCTGAAGTCGCATACTCTCCATATGGTCAACATACTTTTGTGCAAATAAACATAAACCGTATCTTTTTGAATGCACTATGCTGTAAATTTCAAAGTCACTTGCTGAGAGCCTTGCATTACATTGTGGGATATTCTTGCTGGCGTGGTGTCCAGTGTTTGCATACTGTAATATTTTACCAGAAATAGTATGCAAGTCACGTACTATTGGTTTCATACTAAGGTTTTGGACCATTTGGGATTTTAGACCCTTTTTATTTTTTTTAGACCCAGATATCAATGCATTACGCTGTTTCTGTGCATACAAACAACATGTCCACAGATAGAAGTTGGACAGCACTGTGTGTACGACTGCTGAGAGACACAAATAAGACCGAAGTGCTTATAACTGTATGTTACTACAGCTTTCACTACTGTTGATGCACGGGGCAGCCATGTTGGATTTTGAGCTCAGGGTACCGCAAGGTTGTCAGAGTTCAGAGCTCGGAAATGGGAGGTTAGGGGGCGTGTCCTCCACAGCGGTGCGGAGGAGGTTCTGGCTAGTCCTGGGTTGGGAGAGAAACGTGCTCTGGTTTATTGGCATTTTTTTAAACCGATCACAATCGTCTTGGGCGGTGCTAAGCGCCGAACAGAGCCTCGGTGCCTCTGCAACATGGCCTCGGGAAGGAGGACATCCGACGGAAATTTCCGGCGGCACCGGAGTAGTCCCTGAGGTGGAATCTTGTGGATATAGACTAGGGGGCTTGTTTCCGAACTTTGACCTCGGAAAATCCAACTTCTGAGTACAAATGAAACAGACTACAAGTCCTCCAAACCATACGACGATATCGGTTGTTTGTTCCTCCCCTCTAATACGACCCACAGGAGCGTTTCATAACTTAGCGCCCCCTAGCGGTGGCAGGAAATACGTCCTTATATCTAAACCAGAGAACGTAACGGTCACAGTTTAACACACACCGTTACACAGTCGCAGTTTGGTTAGTTTTAGTGTTTCTGTCCAAGACAAATTTCCTACGGGACAATAAAAACAGATTTTATGAGAGAATTTATGGGAAATACTAAGATCTGACTTCCTGGTATTTAAACCCCTATTACAGTTTGTTCAAACATTAAAATGGCATTTTGGTTCGCCACAATGACGACCGAGTCTAGAATCCAGATAATGACGGGACGTCTGAATCTCAGGAGCCATGATGCCCACTTACAGTTAGAGTGAAACCTCAGAGTCATCTTCACCGTTTTGCAGATGAACCCTGTTGGCACACTACACAATAAAACATGTACAGGATTTAAAAACTCACACACAGGGCATCAAAAGGAAGAGCAGAGTGTGCAGACAGTGCTGTAATGGATCATGCCAAGGGGGCGTAGGTTTGGTTTCAACACATGGGACCCCAGAACATATTGAGTGTCAAACACGTCATTGTTTTCCCTAGCTTTGTGGAAGACTTAAGGTCCGAAATGGTCGCGTTTTTTCGTGTCTTCCTAAAAAAATTGTCCCGAACAGAAACCTTGCTCACTGAGTCCGATGTGTATTAATGAATCCTTTGCAAAAAACATTTGCAAAAAAATACAAAATGTGATGCTGCAGTCGCTCTGCCTCTCTCTCCTTCGCCCTCCTTTCATCCCTCGCTTCTCTCCGTTGACAGTTACCGCTCTCTCTCTGTCCTATCTGCCTGTCTCTCAGTCCTCTGTCTGTCTCTCTGCCTGTCTGTCTCTATGTCCTCTCTGTCCCTCTGTCTTCCTCTCTCTGTTCTCTCTCTCTCTCTCTCTCTGTCTCTCTATCTCTGTCTCTCTCTCTCTCTCTCTCTCTCTCTCTCTCTCTCTCTCTCTCTCTCTCTCTCTCTCTCTCTCTCTCTCTCTCTCTCTCTCTCTCTCTCTCTCTCTCTCTCTCTCTCTCTCTCTCTCTCTCTCTCTATCTCTGTCTCTCTATGTCTCTCTATCTCTGTCATCTTTTTCTGTCTGCGTCTCATCTTCCCCTCTTCCATTCTCCTCATCATCCTCCTCCTGTATATTACCATCTTAACAGCAGACTATTGGAGTTATGAAATGATGATATGTTGCTCTGCATTTCTGGATCGACTCACACCTTCTCCTTGTTAAAACACATCCAATCCTTATTATGACGGACAAAATTTTCGGAGGCAGTGTGTAAACATGATTGACACAACCTGAGGTTGTTTCTAATTTTGAACACCCGAAAATTTCAGACTTAATTCCCCATATATTTCGTGTCTCTTTTTTGTGTCTTTGTCTCTTCGGGGGGTTTGCGTCTCTTTGTAGTCGCGTTGTGTCTCTTTTTGGTCATTTCCCGTTTTCTTTGGGGTTGTTATGGGTCTCTGTGGTCATGTGGCGTCTCTTTGTAGTCCGTTTGTGTCTCTTTGCGACATCATTTTTGGACCGTTATTATCACCATATCTGTATTCATAAATAAATAACCCTCAAAAAGCTTAAAGACAAAACTTAAAGCTGAAGAAGTCCAACTAACAATCATTAGATCTGAGAAAAGTCTTTTAGTTACATTCATTCATTCATTCATTCAGCCTTAGGTGCTGCACCTAAACCTTATAATGGGGGAGAAAACCCTGCATTTTGGGGAATTTCTACGCAACAATTCGTGGTGCAAATGTCTTCATGTAAAGGACGTTATTATTCTCCTGTATTGTTCAAGATGTGTTCTGCCTCTCTGTCATAGTCGTTATGATAAGGAACATATGCTAACAACCAGGTGAGAAACATGTCGGTGGGTTTGTCAGCACGTCGTTTCACACAGACCAGAACACTTTGTCCCGATTAAAAAGAGAAAAACAGAAGATAAAAGCCCATGAATTGATTAAAAGGATCATATTTTTTAATGAATAACGCTTCCTGTGCTCATAAATGTGGCCGTGTAGGCGGCAGTGAAGCGCAGAAAAACATTAATATTAAATGGATCTTATTAAAGTTTGGCTGCAGAGATTTACCTTTCCCTGCATCACGACGCAGACTTTCTGTCATTGTCTTCCTGTCTTATTGCATCTCGTCTTCCAGCTCTTCACGAGCCGAGGTTAATGAAAGTAGCGCATGAGTCGCTACATGATGGACATTTAAAGTATTATTACGCAGAGAGTGTTCCGTGAAAGTTTTCTGCACGGGTTTAATTTCCAGCCTAAATACTGTTGCATCTGTCTGGAAGACAGTGGGAAAGTGCTCCTTTTGAATTTGTCTTTGTGTTTCTGCACAAATGGAGAGCGAGTGAAGGGAGGAGAGAGAGATAAAAAGAGACCTAATACTGCGACCTCCCTGAATAAGTGAGAACGTGTACATGCAGTATTCAGAGGGTTCAGTGACTGCGGTCCCATGCGTAGGATTTGTCAGACCCTCAGCTCAAACTTGCCGCACCTCTGCATTAATGATTCAACAGGAGTTACCTAGGGATTGAATATGCTCTCTGCGTTTTAAGTATCGCTCCTTATAGCCTCTGCAGCAGAAGAGTTAATGGGAAACATTTAATAATTCTTCGTGTGGCTCCCTGAGGGCAGTTTTGGGGCATTTAGTTCATTAAATGTAGAGCTCATCGGTATGAGCAGGGTTCACTTAACCCTTTATGGGGCAAGTAACCATATTTAGTCATTTCCGCAAACATTCAAAATGCCCTCCCCCTGCCTCCATTTGGAGTGGTGGAGTCATGTGGTTTTCTCTCAGCCAATCAGGGGAGATCAAGCTATCTGACAGATATTGACATCATGGCATCTGACCAATCAGCAGTGGCCTGGAGCACCTCAAACACAGCCATCCTGCAGAAATCATAAATATTGCTTTTTTTGAACCTGGCTTCTCCCACAGCTATGGTAATAACATCATAACTAAATATGGTAAGTTGATGTAACTCACACATTATTTGGTTGAATAGTTAAAGATTGAGATTGTTGTTATTTGCACAGCATTTCTTAAAATTAGCTTAATGTTTGGCTGAAAGCTAAATGCACCATATTTGATCACATGCCCCGTTCACCTAAGACTAGCATGAGTGGCACAAGTGTCCATTTTTAGACATATGCCTTATGAATGTATGTTTTTTATTATAATCAAATGGCATACACAGGTGCTTATTGTTAGTGTGAGGCATTGTACTGTGTGAACAACCTGGACATTGATGGCCCTTCTGCCAAAAGGAAGTGCGTGCGGCCTGCAGTGGAGGTGCTTGTAGATGAGGACCTGGACGAAAATGATGACAGTCAAGAGCCGGCATCAACGGAAAAGAGGCCCACCAACAAAAGGAAGCCAGAACCCCGGAAACCCTCTGGCAGAGGGCGACCCACCCCTGCCTGAATACCAGCACATTCCCCCTGACTTCACCCAAAGTCCATTTGATTATTTCAGCAGGTAGTCGTGAAGTAATCTCACACATAACATATCAAACCAACTTATATGCAACCCAGAGGAACATCAGCATCACCTTTGCCACCACTGATGATGAAATTATGAACTTTGTGGCTCATAATTTCATCCTCAGTGGTGGCAAAGGTGATGTTGATGTTCTGGTTCCCGGGGTTCTGGCTTCCTTATGTTGGTGGGCCTCTTTTCCGTTGATGCCGGCTCTTGACTGTCATCATTTTCGTCCAGGTCCTCATCTACAAGCACCTCCACTGCAGGCCGCACACACTTCCTTTTGGCAGAAGGGCCATCAATGTCCAGGTTGTGGATGGGTGGAAGGAAGTCGGGATCTGCCACATCGTTGTCTTCTTCCTCTGAGCTATCATCATCATCGCTGATGGCAGGGTTTACGGAAACAACAACGGTATCCCTCTCCCCATAAAAGAGCCGAGCAGACAGCTGCAAAAGGAATATGTTTTTAAGTCAATATTAAGCCAACTCTGATTTTTAGAAATGCTACGCAAATAACAACAATCTCAAATTTTTAACACAACTATTCAACCAAATAATTTGTGAGTTACTGCTGCTGGATAAGAGCGTGAAGATCCTAGTAGGGAGGAGGTCGGGGGGGGAACAGGTGTTCATGTCCTGAAGAAGTTAAGGAGAAAACACAAGACTTTCACCAGGAAACAGGTGTTCATGTCCTGAAGAAGTTAAGGAGAAAACACAAGACTTTCACCAGGAAACAGGTGTTCATGTCCCAGGAATACTACTTCAGGGGACTGATGTTTTAACTCCAACCACAATTTTTTTTCTTATCTGAACTGTCGTCACAGCTGGAAGGACCGTCACCTCGCGGTGCTCTCTTCCCGGCTCACAGTCCCATTTTCTCCGCTGAATTGATGCTGTACATAATATCTAAAAGTTACGCGCTTAAAGCTTTAAGTTTCACTTTCCATGTTCCTTGACCGACGGTCGGCCCCAACCCACATGATTCGACGATCAGTCGACAATAGGCACGACTTGACAATCCTGATTCGACTATGAAAATTCTTAGTCCCCAGTGTTATCATTGCATGGTTAGCATCGCTAAGCCTCTGTCCTGATTGTCAGCTCCTAAAGCATCCCTTCTTTTATTATCCATTTTAAAATCAATGGGACCATAAAGTACAAAATGAGCATCACGCTGTGTGGAAGAAGACTCATTATGAAAATGTACTTAATACATAATGATAAATCAAGTGAGAAGTATGAGTGAAACCTCACAGAGCTTAGTCTCGTTTCATGCTAACAAGAAGATATTTCATTAAACCCAACAAGGAAAACCTATGGATATATAATTTTGGCCTTCTCTCTCTTGAGACTCTGGAAATGGAAATAAACAGAACTTTTCATCAATGTTTGCTCCGCCACACCGGCTTCTGAAAAAAAGCTTCCAATGATTGTTTTTTTCCATATGTTTTTGACACTTTGAGATTGTGTTTTATTGAAACGCAACAGGATCCCCATTCACAGCACCTGTTTGAGTGGGATGACGGACAAACATGCAGGCCTGGAAAGTCACCTTTGTAAAATATCCAATACTGAAGAGACAACAGAAAGGCAGCAGAGTGAGAAAAAAAAAAGCAGAGGGGAGTCTTTATATTTCTTTCGGTCCTTATATCTGTCCCTCCATTTATATTTCTTGTTTGAGAGGGGAGGCGAGCGTGACAACAAAATAGGCCCTTTCATCTAGCCGGGTACGTTGATTTTAAAATGACTTCTTGCCTCCGTGTCTCTCGATGACATGGCATATGTCTGCAGCCACGGAAAAGTCATGAATAAATGGAATAGATGTAAAATATGAGTTCCAGCAGGGCAGCCTGGGGAAAAAAAATGAACGGTGAGCAGAGTTCCAAACAAGATTGGTGATATGTAGACAGGCCGGCACGCCTTCCATCTTCTCATCACTCGAAGATGATGAAAATAGTCATGACTCATGCTAATAGGGAGCTGGAGTATAATAACACACAAACACTTGGAGGGAAGCAGGGTGCAAGGCTCAACGTTGAGTTTTTTTTTTCACTTGTCCTTGTCTAGCGGTAGGCTAACATTAGCTGCTGTTGAGTATAGTGTTAACTAGCGTCACGTGCAGCGATGTTTCTGTTGTCTGTAACGTCTGTTTCAGAGCATCCGAGAGAAGCGCAGACATATCAGTGGCACCGAAATGAGGCGCCGAAATCCGCGTTGCTATTCGGTCCGGTAGATACAGGTCGTGACGGCACTTGTGCCTTATTAGCACAGGATTTCGGTACCCAACCCTATTCAGGAAGAAGTAAATGCTCCAAACAATGATCCAGGCAGCACATTCTCGTCTCACTCATTTTACAGTCCAATGGTGGCTAGAACGGCTCTGGGTCAAACGTCAATATGGAATGTATGAGATCTCATAGGGAGAACATTTGTTTCAACATTAGGGGGGGACACATTACAACTGAGGGTGTCTGGTGGTCGTCCCCCAGGAAATTGTGAGCATAAAACGCTTCATTTCCTGCATTCTGCTGAATTTTTCTGCAACAATTTGTGCCTTTTCTGCATGCAAATGTCTTTATTTATGTCAATATTATAACTGTTATTTAATTAATCTGCTGTATCGTTTAAAACTTTCTGCAGATTCAAAACATTTCACCTGTTTCGTGACGTATTTTTTAGGAATGACGCACATCTTAACATATATTTTGCTTGCCACAGCATTTAAACTCTTTTACTTCACTACCCTGGCCAGTAAAGATTATTAAATTACGCCTATGACTTGAATAAAGTAAATGGAGCAAATGTACTTAGTTATATTCCACCACTGGAAACAGAGACAGAAAGTTCATTCTGGTAAAACTAAAACTTGAAATTTCTCCAACTTCTCCTCCACTTTTCTTCCTGTTCTTGCCTTCACTCCAAACCTTTGTTCTCCCATCTAATGATGACTGACCACAGGAGAGACTGAAGTGTGAACACCTTCTTCGTCACGTCTTGCTCTCTACAGCAGCTCTGTCCATCAGGCAGGTATCGATCTGACCTCTCTCTTTGTTTCCGCTCATGGAAGCCCCGGGGGCCGAGCTACACTTCCTGCCTCTGGAACGTACACACTTTGTGTAAGCCGGTAGGTGATTGAGGCAGGGGCGGGGCTAGAACCAACCAACTCCATCTCGACTCATGTGAAGTGTTTGGGGATAAGCGGACAGGACGAGATAGAGAAGGTCACACTAAAACTACACTACTGTAAGCTGTTATATTAAGCTTCCTTTCAGCGGAAAAACAGGGTTTGTAGTCTACGTGATACGCAGGTATACGCAGTATACCCACTAAGAAAGCTCCAGGATTTCCATATACCCACTTAAAAATGCCCAATGACACGTAACAACATACTTTCCATTATAATTCTGAATATTCTGAATTGTCATCTGCATTATTTTTTCTTCACATAGGCTAAATAAAGGTATTTTTACCGTAAATTGGTGCATAAAAGTGTGTTAGAATGCAGGATATGAAGTCTTTGACGCTCAAAAATTTCCAGGGGGAGGACATCCAGACCCCCCGCTATAATATGCTGCCCCCCTCCAAAAAGGCCCATTCTGGCCCATACATATACAGTACAGTATACCCACTACAATACATTAGACTACACCACTGGTTATACAGTATATAGACCAAGGGGGTAAGCGAGCATCCGGAAAGCGTATCTCCTATGGGGAGATTCTGAGGGCTATCAAGCCATCACCTCCCGTTAGCATCCCATTGACTGCCATTCATTTTGGCGTCAGAATGACAGTGAATAACTTTACATCTGAAGCGTTTAAAGACACTGTTTGTCCATTGTTTATTTCTAAGGAAACATGTCAATGTATAAAAGGCTCCATTACCTTGTACCTCACGTTATGGCTCCGTAGCAGACGTTTTTGTAAAAATAGGCTAACGATTGTGTCATAACCCCGCGTCTTACTGTCGCACAGTAGAGGAATTACCGCAGAGTACAGGAGAAGCTCTCAGGCAATCATACAGTCAAGGGAGAAGCCCATAGAGAGTCCATGAAAGCATCGGAACAAAACGTTTTGATGGATATGATAGTGAATTCATATGACGTAACATTTATCCACGAACAACTAGAATGACACAGCTACCAGAAGACTTCCAACTTTCAGACAGGTTGCTCACGTCACATCTACGTCTTCAAGCTCAGTTGGAGGCTGCTCAGTAACGCTCAGCCATCACCGGAAAAGTGCTTGTAATTGACTTCACTGGTCTCCGTCGAAGTCTATGGCGTCGCCGTGTCCATTTCTTTCACTGTCTATGATATAGACTAGTGCAAGAATCTACGGCCCCAAACCATGGCTCTGAAATATCAGCGGCAAAAGAGGCCGATGCTCACACAATCCTCCAAAGTGTCATCAATCCTGAACATGTCGTCCTCAGATGCCAAGAAGCATGACTTGGTTTGTTGTTGTCCTCCTTCTTCTGCAGTGCAACATTAAAGGGGAACTTGTGATTGTGTGATAAATTCACGTCATCCGCAGTTCGTCGTCTCTGATAACATGAGATGCAGCTTTTTTTCCCTGAGACTTCTCAAAGTTTCCTTCCAAAAGGAACAGGAGAGCGCAGGGAAGGAGTTGCATGGAAGACCTTGAAGTCATTCTTCGCTGTAAGTTTACAAGATACTGCGGGGAGAGTCGGCCAAGCTGTCGAGGCTGAGATGCCGTCGCAGCCCAGTCTCATGGCAGTTCGTGAAATGTTTACGTAATTGAATGCATTGATTCGTGAACAGGACACGACTATGTCGTTTTTTTACGTGTGGCGATTATGAATTTTAATGTAATGTATTTAAATGGGAAGCATATTTTGTGAACACAACACGACAACGGTAGGGAGTAGTATGAAAAGAAGAAAATCTGCGTAGGGAGGTTGGTCAGGGTGGTGGATGGGTCAAACAACATAGGACTTTCCCCGCTGGAGACTGGGGTCGCGTCCGGCGTGTTGCAGTTCCATTCCCAGTTTGTCTTTTCCTAACCTCAACCGTCCCGTTGTTGTCGCCATGTCCTGCGTGTGACGGTTACTTTCCCAGTATTTTCTTTTCCTAACCTCAACCATCCCATTGTTCTGGCGTTTCATGTCCCCGTTGTTGCGTGCCACAACCACGGATCGTGTCCCTGCGCCCGGGGATCGCATCCCCGTGTGGCAGTCCGTCCCATTGTAGTCGCCGGCGTGTGACGTTTAATTTCCCCGTTGTGGCGTTTAATTTCCCCGCTGTTGCGTCCCCCAGAGCAGCCCAGTGTCGTGGCAGTTCGTGAAATGGTAACGTTCGAAAATCGTGACCTGTACACGAAATAAACGAGAAAATCGTGACCTGTACACGAATCAATAAATCAAAATAACGTGACTATTTCACAAACTGGCGTGAGACGGGGTTTGCAGTCGTTAGATGCTGAAGTTTGGAAAAGATTGGTTGCGGAGAACGTTTGGACCAGAATGTGAAGAACATCAGAGTCTGAATCACTTGAAACAGATCCAAGAGCAAAACATGTTTTTGGTAACCACTGCAGGTCTAATCTTCGTGATGCTAAATATGTCTTTTAGCTGTGTAAATATCTAACAGCAAAACAAAATACTAAGAAATTATACAAATATAACTTTCAAACGAGGCCACGCCCATTTAGGAGACAGGAAATGTGGACCGTTTTCATATCATTGGCGCTGCTTGAAATGTAGTCTCATAATGATGCTGGAACAAACCACTTATGCAGGTGTTTTTCAGGGGGAGAAAACGCTCTATACACAATTCATTATTAATATTGAAGTATTCCGTGTTAAATTAAACGTCAGTTTCCCTGGAAGAAGTTTCTCCTCCATCGATAGTTTTTGCATGGCAGTGTTACAGAGGTCATCATCACCCCTCTTCCTGAATGTGACGTGCGTCTCACTTTAATCTTGTTCATCTCTTCCAAGTGAGATTGATGTCATGGGGGAAGCAGATCAATATCCGTGTTCCCCCGGGGAAGGAGATTAATGTGGAACGCCGAGTCGCCTGAAAGGCAGTTAGGTAGAACACTTCCCCCCCAAGGAAATCCTCCACATCTTAATTAGCTGCTAAAGGGACAGAAAGTGGCATTAAGGGAGTGCATGTGTGTGTGTGTGTGTGTGTGTATGTTTTTTTGTCATATCAGCAGTTAATAAGATTGAAAATCCTTATATTAACACTCAAGGGGGATACAAAGACGCTCCCCACCACTGATAATTATTAATTAATGATGTCTATTTTCACTTCAAAGTGTTAAATGAGAAGAATATTATTTGCACCCTGCATGATCCGCCTTCAACTGCAGGATGTAGTTACCCAGTGTTCACCAGGGCTGCAACTAACCATTATTTAGAGACTGTTCTTCCCCGAAAAACGGCCACATAGGTCGTTTGTTTAAGCAGCAATTCTGACCTACATTTAGGTCTCTAATGGTGGCGCCCTCTAGTGGCGTAGTAGTTCTGATGGGAGCAAAGCAGGAAGCAAGGTGAGGAAGTATAAGAGCGCCAAATACAGGGTTCAACATAAGCAATGGCCCTATGGCCCGGGTCCAGTAAAATAGCAGGTCGGGCAAGTTGATTGGCCATCGCTGGCCCGTTCGGGCCAATGAAATTGCTTGTGCCAATCAAAGTCACGAGTCAGTTATTTAAATGTGATGCTAACGTTAGGTGCAGCACTATCTAAGTAAGGGTTAATGCCCGACGAGGTGACCATTGTCAGGTATTAATGGACGACGGCGAGGAACAATAACCTGGAACAATCATTCCCATCCATTCAGGTTCTTATGCAATGCAAACGTTCACTCCTCCAGGAAATAGGAAGGACCTTAGATACGACTTGCGTCCCTTAGCAACGCGAGATATTTATAGTCCGCTCAGCTACAAGCCAGAAAGCTAACGCTATGCTAGCAAGATCCGAAGTCAATCACATTGTGTACAGTTGGCAATCAGTAAAAATAACCTGACAGTATGTTGAACAACAAGACAAGCTAGCTATCCAGCCATGTCATTGTCCCCAAAACGGGATGTGATATAACGTTATTCGCTGTGAAACAAAGTCAGTTAAGAGGGGCAGTATAACATACTTCTTACAGTGTGTGTGTTAGCATAGGGTGACCAGACGTCCCGGTTTGACCGGGACAGTCCCGATTTTGAGTTGCTTGTCCCGAGTCCCGACAAAAGCCTCTCGGGACGCTAAAATATCCCGGTTTACACCCACCACTAAGAAATTGTCCCCGTTGTCAGCGATTACATAGCAGGCGTGGTCTTATTATAGCCCGATCATTAACCAAACTCATGTAGAAAGACTAATAAAGCGTCCAGCGTATGATTTTAAAATGTGTGTGTGTGTGTGTGTGTGTGTGTGTCAGTCAATCGTAGCGGTGTGCGTCTGCATAATCTGTTACAGCCAACGTTACAATGTATATCTGTAAACATTGTTGCAATGCCTCTTCTTATCTGTCTCGTTTTAAGCGCCGTGAAGTTGGCTGGACGTTTGATATTCAGTTGATATTCAATTTTAACTTCCCCTTCGTTCGAGGTCGACAACGCAATTCAGGCCAATGACGTGATCGGGGTCAAAGAAAGACGTTATTACAGAGTATCCGGAGGAAACAACTACAATTATTATCGCTAGAGATTTGTATCCAACATAAAGCTTCATAGCACTTCATCATCTGTTCTGCCGCTGGGTTCTGTGTAAGGGACCGTCGACAAATTACCGTTTTGGTAGATCGGCAATGACAGTAGGGATGCAACACGTTGGCTATTTTTTTTTTAAAAACATAATTTACTTAATAAACTAATAATTCATTTTCATGATGCTTGCATTACTTCCCAATATGTACCATTCAGTTATTATTATTTCTGGAAAATATGAAATAAAAATGTAATTCTCTCATTCTCATTGCTGTAAGAAGGCTACTTCCCAATCACTCACTGCTACTTCCTACAGGTCACGGTTTCCTGAAAAGACAAATGATATGGAAGCAGGACTCAATTTTCTCTGAAAAATATGACCTGGGCTGGCACATGTTCACGTTAACGCTGAGAAACCTGAGGTCATTTTTACAGTTCATTGTCCGTCTGGTTTTATTTTCTAAAAGAGCTTGTAAAACATCAACCCTGTTTATGTCAAGTCAATTTATGAACATCATTTTTTTCAGGAAAAACTGGACTATTAGAATATTTGTGCTGCAGTGAGGTCACTTGAATGTAAAAAAAAGGTTGTATGACCTTAAAGACAAATAAATAAATAAATAAATAAAACGGAACATGAATCTCACAGATATGTATTGATATCACACACAGATCAATAAAAGCGAAGCCAATCTCCTGTCTAAATCAGTTCCCATATGTCTTGGGAGTCAAACTGTGAAGAAATAAACATTATAACTTATACAGTTGACAAAATATATACATTTTTTCAAAAAAAAGTCCAGACGCTTTTGCCCTCATGACATTCACTTAGGCCAATAATCAACATAATAATGTCATATTTATTGAAATCACACACACAGCAATGTTCTAAAACAGTTCTCCTATATATTTGGAGTCATGCAGTGCAAAAATAAACATAATGAACATTATAACTCATATAAAAGGACAGGGCCCAAATGCCAAAATCTCAAAACATTCTTCTCTGTAGAACAGTAATAGACTGGAGTGATCTCTCTTTCTTACTATATAGCCTTTGTTCTCACTTGGATTCGCTGGCGTGATCTATCTTTCCCCTCTATAGTCTTTGTATGACTGACCTGCCTCCCATTGGTTGAAAGACGTCAACACAATCTCGCAAAGCATTATGGGTGATTTATGGTAGACGGTAGCACTGAAAGCTAGCGGCAGAAATGACCGAAAACGTGATAAATGATGGACATCAAGTGGATAAATCTTGGATCTAAGAGTTTGGATTTCTTGCTAAAGATATTCAGTTTTACTGTCACAGAGGAGAGAAGAAACTAGAACTATATTCACATTTAACAAGCTGACATCGGAGAAGTTTGACTTCTTTTTCATGCAAAATTACTCAAACAGATCTAAATAGTTGGAGATTAATTTAGTAGTTGACAACTAATCAATTCATCTTTGATGCTCTAGGGATATCAACATAATATCATGGAGGGCTGAACCTCACATTTTACTGATCAGTGATCACCCTGTCTGTTCTTTCTCTGCCTCCTCTTTTCACAGAGGACAATCTCTGGTTGTGTGCCGTCTGCACTGCTGAGCGAGTACCTAAATCTGCCCTTTGAGGCAGGTTTGATCCACCTCCTGGAGAAGTCCTTGCCTGTCACTTTAAAGCAGTGTACTTCCATAAAGCTCAAGGACTGAAGAGACAGATTTAAAGATTTAAGGTGTTTTTGTCACTAATAAATGTCAAATAAAAGCCATGAATCTGCTTTGAAAACATCGAGAAATAAGGCTGCAGAACTGTCCTCAGAATCATCAGGTTTAACTTTTCTTCAGGCTACATTTACATCGCTACGTTTTGGTTTAAAAAGGAATATCTTCTGCTCTCATTCCCCCTGCTCTGGTGTTCCCGCTCTCGTTCCCCCTGCTCTGGTGTTCCCCCTCCCCCTCTCGTTCCCCCTGCTCTGGTGTTCCCGCTCCCCCTCTCGTTCCCCCTGCTCTGGTGTTCCCCCTCCCCCTCTCGTTCCCCCTGCTCTGGTGTTCCCCCTCCCCCTCTCATTCCCCCTGCTCTGGTGTTTCCCCCCCCTCTCATTCCCCCTGCTCTGACGTTCCCCCCTCTCATTCCCCCTGCTCTGGTGTTTCCCCCTCTCATTCCCCCTGCTCTGGTGTTTCCCCCCTCTCATTCCCCCTGCTCTGGTGTCTCCTCGTTCCCCCTGCTCTGGTGTTTCCCCTCTCATTCCCCCTGCTCTGGTGTTTCCCCCTCTCATACCCCCCTGCTCTGGTGTTTCCCCCCTCTCATTCCCCCTGCTCTGGTGTTTCCCCCTCTCCCACTCTCATTCCCCCTGCTCTGGTGTTTCCCCCTCTCATTCCCCCCT
>NC_135870.1:2307481-2309981 GCF_031162955.1 Sander vitreus | reverse complement strand
GTGTCTTCATTAATTCATAGGTGTGTTTTGGCCGTAACATGCAATCAACCAATCAGAGATCATCTCCCATTCCCTTTAAAAGCCAGGCGCGTTTGGACCTTGGAGCATTGCTGTTATGATGGAGGATTTGCTGAGCAGGAAGGAGAGATTTTCAGGAGAAGAAACTGATCTGCTCGTGCGTGAAGTGAAAGTGTGCGAGCAGATCATATCATAATACTTTCACATTGTAATATTTTTTATCTTTTGCATGTTTGTGTGCTGCTGCACGTCCCTGTGTGTGTGTGTGTGTGTGTGTGTGTGTGTGTGTGTGTGTTATCTACAAATTCATTTGTCACCTGAACATCTCCCAGAACAGCATTGTTATGCTGCTGGCAAATCCCAGGTTTAGTGCCATACGATACAAATCATCACTATGGAAACACTGTGTCTATTTTAGAAATGCAGTATTGTTGCTTATTTTTATTTTTTTTCTCTGTATATGTTTATCTTTCTCCTTTTAAAGGGGTGATAGAATGCAAAACCGATTTTACCTTGTCATAGTTGAATAACAACGGTGGGTAAACAGGACATACGTAGAAGCTCAAAATCCCATTGATACCCCTATCCTCTGGAAATCTCACATTTTGAAACTGCTGCTGAAAACGGGCGAGTCTGAACAAAGCTGGAAGCCGACGTCAGCGTCCCAACTCCTAGTCTTTGTCACGCCCCAACATTTGCATAGGCTACACCACTGACCTGAGGTCAGCTCAGTCTTCTGAATCTAGCTAGGTCACGCAGATCTCCAGAGGTCCGCTATTTAATTACTAAATTCACTTCTGAGACTTTTTTTATGCGAGAAATCAACTATGTAGAGGTCAAATATGGACCGTTTTACAAAAATGTATGGCTAATTGCAAATTTTGTCCGACTGTGTGTCGCAGTTCAGCAGGAGCTCAGCAGGCTACGTGAGAGCGGCCGGTGCTGCCTCGCCGCCCGGCGTGTCCTACTCCATAGACTCGCTGTGAGCTAGCTGGATCTCCGTCACGAAGGGAAGCCCGCGGCGCTCCATACCCGCGCAAAGTCACCGTTTCTGGGTTACTGGACTACAAAATGCCGAGGCCCTGATGGAGCTCCAGGGCCTGCAGCTAGCCGCGATTCATAGGATTGAAGGAACAGTAGCAGCTAACGAAATCCCGTGCATTAAATTGAAATGGGACACCATAGTTAGCTTTATAAGACCTCGGGGTAGATGTTATATAAGTGGCGTGACGAAATTCAAACTGTAAATAGACTTTAATTATGCCAAAAGTGAAGCTACATTTCAACTTTCAAGTTTTCAGCAGTGCAGTGCAATCCATTTGAGATTTTTCAAACAATTTATTTCATATTTCCGCAATTTCATCCCTGTTTCTCATAGCATTTGTAACTCTTCCAGACTTAATCATAATTTCAGTTAGAAAATAAATTATTTTATATATTAGTGGTGTTATTCAACTTTTTAATGAAATTCATGTTAATTAAACCATTCATACTTTTTCAACTATTCTCACTACTTCAACTTCTTCTTACTGATTTAAGCTATTCATCCAGTTTAGCTTTAGCCATTCAGCTATTAGGCATTCCCACGCATTTTCTGCAGGAAATGCATTTTCTAGTTTGCTGTTAAAATAACAATGAAATGCTTGCGTTATTGACTTTAGACCAACTCTTCGCTCTCCGTTGACTTGTATTGTGTGAAGGTTTCCTCCTCCTCAATTCCATCTGTTAGCAAACAACACAAAAATGCCTAAAAACTGCTGTGTGGTGATATTCACTACCAACAATGTAAAGAACCCAGAACTGAACACAAGTTTTTATAAGCTGCCGACCCAAAAAGCTGAGTAGATACAGACAAGAGGAATCATCAGAGAGAATGGGGAGACTGTGGGATCCTGACATCGGCAACTTATAAAAACTTACGTTCTGGGTTCTTGCTGAGTGGTCCTTTACTGTTTTACATGTCTTCTACGTTCACTTTTTCCTCAAATGTTTCCTCAAAGACGCCCTTCATTTGTCCGTACAGCCAAAATATATAAATTCCAAAGACACAATCACATTTCCTTTCCAACATAATTCAATTTATATGGGCAGCTTGCACACACACACACACACACACACACACACAGACACACACACACACACACACACACACACACACACACACACACACACACACACACACACACAGACACACACACACACACACACACACACACACACACACACACACACACACACACAGACACACACAAACACACACATAGACACACACATACAGCACATACACACACAGACACACACACACACACACACACACACAGACACACACAGACACACACACACACACACACACACACACACACACACACACACAAACACACAGCACACAGACACATACATACAGACACACACACACACACACACACACACACACACAGACACATACACACACACACACAAACACACACACACACACACACAC
>NC_135870.1:2297481-2302481 GCF_031162955.1 Sander vitreus | reverse complement strand
CGCCCCCGTCTCCTGGAAATTAGAGAGAAAGCTACTTCAGGAGCCTCAGCTTTGTCTTCACTTTTCAGACCCAGAAGCGTGGTTCATCACTTTGACAGTTTGTGGATTATACCGTATTAATATGTAAAAACCATACACTGTGACATGCATGGAATCTGAATGGGATCCACCACATTTCTCTCATACTGTGTGAGCGTTGCTTACAGATCTCCCGCTGTTGATCCAAGGCTTGTAGCGCTTACTCAGCATATTATTTAAAAAAAGATTTCTTCTGCTTGTTAGAACCATTTTTTCCTTAACTAAGTAAATCCTTAACTAATTTAGCCAGCAGATACACAGACTTAACCACAGATTAATACAAAAAAAAACACTAATTCCCACTGATGACAGCAACCTCAAAGATGTCTCTGATCATTTTATAATCCATATATCAACACAGCTTGAATTTAATGTGAGCCACAAACACAAGGACACGATCTGAGAGGCAAACTGGATTAAGACTAAAAAAATGATTGAAGGTTATAAAGAAAACAGTCTTTGCTTTCAGTGATCGTGCGGGAACTTGGTGTCAGTGTGAATGCGGTGGAGGAGCGTTCGGTTCCTCTTGTGTTTTCTATTTATTACCAGCTTTATTATCAGAGACAGTGCACATTAATCATGACTGTAAATGTTGATTAACACATTCTGTGATTTAAAAATACAGGAGTACCATTTTGGAAAGCAACAGCAGCAGTTAAAATGTCTAGTGAGATGAATGAAAACTACCTAAAAAAAGATATGTGATGTCATTTCTCATCTGTGTTGATTTCTGCGTCATTTTAACAGCCAAAAAGGCTGTTAACTTTACATTAAGAGAAGGAAATTATAATTTAAAATGCTCATATTATGCTTTTTGGATTTTCCCCTTTCCTTTATTGTGTTATATACTGTATCTTTTTTTGTGCACGTTATAGGTTCACAAAGTGAAAAAGCCGAAAGTCCCCCCCAAAGGGACTTACCATCTCCAACAGAAAACACTGTTCACAAACTGCTCCAAACAGCTCTATTGTAGTCCAGCCTTTACTTCAGAGACAAACGTGGTCACTTTATAACACACGTTATAATGCTCGCCTAGCTGCTAGCATGACACGCCCTCATACTCTGCTTCTGACTGGCTAGTAGTCCTTACCTAGGTACTGTCAGGGCACGCCCTCATACTCTGCTTCTGACTGGCTAGTAGTCCTTACCTAGGTATTGTCAGGGCCCTCATACTCTGCTTCTGACTGGCTAGTAGTCCTTACCTAGGTACTGTCAGGGCACGCCCTCATACTCTGCTTCTGACTGGCTAGTAGTCCTTACCTAGGTACTGTCAGGGCACGCCCTCATACTCTGCTTCTGACTGGCTAGTAGTCCTTACCTAGGTACTGTCAGGGCACGCCCTCATACTCTGCTTCTGACTGGCTAGTAGTCCTTACCTAGGTATTGTCAGGGCACCCCCTCAGCGTGCAGCTGAAGGAGTTGTTAACTCAGTCCAAACAGCTGACGTATTCATGTGACGCTTCAGCAGAAAGGACGTCTCATCTCTCTAAAACACATTTGCTCGTTGCCTCTCCCCACTGATGATTTCCTCTCGTCTCTCCCGTGCCTCCTGGGTGGGAGGGACTAAGACGCGAGGAAGGATGGCAAGGGAAGAACGTCTGTCTCGGTCTAAATAAAAGCATAAAAATACCTAAAAAAATATCTATTCCTTTTTTTGGTTGTTAATTGAGTCATGTTGTATGAAATGGACTGGTATAAACATGCATGTTTTTGTCAATTGCATATTACACACAAGCCATTTTTTCATATAGCCTAATGTAAACTGTCAGTAAACTACGACAGCAGCACCGTGGAGCTGCAGCAGCGTTTTCAGCTCGTAGTCCAACTCGCAACCTTATATTTGTTTGACGTGCGTGGGAGAGGTTTGAGAACTGGAGGAATTAAAACAGCATCCGTTAGACCGTGATAACCCCGTCTCACAGACAGAAAGACAGATTAAATATTACATTGTCAAGATGTTCTCCTGCTGACGCTTCAGCTGCGGCAGCGTAGTATAATTACAGGTGTCAGACCAACGTCCCACGTGGATTTTGTAGTTGGGAGCCGGGAGTCACTAAGGTTTGAATTATATTGCTCATGAATGAATAACTCAAACTAACAATCCACATTTTTATATTATTCATTACCAACCTTGAATATATTGACATTTAAGAAGCTGGAGAATTGTTACTTTGTGTTAGACTGTTAGATTGACAGTCCATCTTTTGTTTTTTGCAGAGAAGTTCTCTTCGTAGTTCTTTTGGTTGCTTTTATTTAATGCCTCGTAGCAGACTTGAGCAGCTTTTTCAGTCTATCATTTTTATTCTTTTCAATCGTTTGTAACCATTTATCATTTTTAATTGAATAAACCAAGTAGACAGAAGACTTCAAAACTTCCGTTAGCTGGACATCCTGCAGGGTAAATCCAGACAGCTAGCTAGACTATCTGTCCAATCTGAGTTTTCTGTTGCACGACTAAAACTACTTTTGAACGTACACACGTTCCACCAAAACAAGTTCCTTCCAGAGGCTGTTTAGCAGAGGCACCGTGGCTCCGTCCGGAGCTTAGCACCGCCCAAGATGATTGTGATTGGTTTAAAGAAATGCCAAGAAACCAAAGCAAGTTTTTCTCAGTCCTGCCCCTCCTCCGAGAGACCTTGGGTCCATACATAAAGAGTTTTAGACCGTGCCTTAGGCTAACCAGCTACGACTTGACTCATAAGCATACAACGTATCATTTAGACTGAAAAAAACTAACAGAAAATCAAAAAAAAAGTCAAAGTACAAGACTGTGTACATATTTTCATTATCGAGCGAAGGAACTACTCATCCCATAAACCACAGCACACCACTGAATAAAGGAAGCTACGTTAGTTTAGCTAACAGCTAATTCGGTTAACCGCTAGCTGAGACAGCATGTAATAACTTTAAAAGACCCTCAAAATAAAACCTGAAAATAATCGTTAACATATATAACAGCTGTTACGTCAGCTGTAGACGGCTTTTCCCAGTGTTTAGTTTAAGTTAACGTTATTTTAGACTGAATCAAGCTGTCAGCTAGCGGTTAGCCGAATTAGCTGTTAGCTAAACTAACGTTAGCTTCC
Source organism: Sander vitreus (assembly GCF_031162955.1). Taxonomy (NCBI): domain Eukaryota; kingdom Metazoa; phylum Chordata; class Actinopteri; order Perciformes; family Percidae; genus Sander; species Sander vitreus. The sequence continues at coordinate 2,299,320 of NC_135870.1, read as the reverse complement.
CGGTGGAGGCTAACGGCGGAAGCGTGGAACAGATCGTAAAACAGGATTATCATTTTGGGCGTGCGCATGACGGATCGTGCAGGCAGCTCCCCCTCCTCCACCTCCTCACCAGCATGAGTTCCACCAATCAGAGGCATCACTATGGGATTGTGGGATTGTTCAGGATTGTGGGTAATGGAGTACTTATCCAAGACATCGCGAATAAAAGACATTTATCTCAAAACAAGGTTGGTGCCCCATGAACTTTTGGCGTCTATATGAGCATATACAATCGCTTAGTGATGTCTGCATGCTGGTTTTAAGTCTACCATCGACGGTTACCATTTTATGGCCTATACTCCAATTTGTCAATGGAGAAATTGCATTGTACTTTTTACTTCCGGAACCCGCTGTGGCGAGACTGTTGAGCTCTATGCTGTGTGGAGTAGCCAGACCTCTCTTCCACAGCAGCTACGTGTGAGAGTCTTACTGATGTCGAGACGGTTCAACACAATACAAAAGCTGCAACCTGACACCAAAAGCCACAACACAAGCGCAAAGCTTTCTGAAACAGACCCCATCTCGCCAGCTCCGTTTGTCAACAACGCGACTCACTTCCGTTGTCGCTTATGTATTTGTGTTGTAGCTTTTGCGTTTTTGTTGTCGCTTATGTATTTGTGTTGTAGCTTTTGCGTTTGTGTTGAACCGTCTCGGCCTCCGTAAGTGCTGTGGAGGAAGGTCTGGCAAATGCGAGACAAATTTTAAGCCAAACAAGCATCTTTTTATCATCTTACCATCTCAGTAGGTTTGGTGTCAAAACCTAACCATACTGCAAGTGTTTCACAACGTTAACGCCATGTTTAAAACCGCGACCGTTACCTTCTCTGGTTTAGGTATGAGGACGGAAAACGCTCCTGTGAGTCGGATTAGAGGGGGGGGACAGAAGACTGATATTGTCGTATGGTTTTGCAGGACTTGTTGGCTTTTTCCCCGTGTCTAAACATGTCCGCTTACCTAAAGCTTACGCAGATTTTCTCCAGTGGTTTACTGTGTTTTATTTCACTGATTTCATTTGTGATAAATAGTTTTTATTATCTAGACTACTCTGGCCAAAGAGTTCATAAACAAAAGCCTCTTTTAATGCCGCCATGCTTATAATAAACCAGAAACAAAAAAAACGAAGCGTGCCTTCTTTGCTACAGAAAACGTCCTGATATTTATCATGGACTTCAGTTTGTAGGAGACTTCTATTTATAACCTAAGAGCATTTTTATTGGACATTTTACAAGAGGTAAAAGAATCTTCACTGGTGCACAAGCAGCAGTCTGTGAAATCACGACGTGGCCCATTTGGACGGCATTAAAATAGATAGGAGATGCTCTGTTGAAACGTGTAATTCCTCACCTCGAGGTGATCCAAACAGGGCCGTACCGTCTGCGCAAATGACTTCATCCACCTACAGTCAGTTGGGCTCAGTCTCTGCTCGTGTTTCTACGAGTAATGGGTTGAAAGGTTGAAGACAGGCCACAGTCAACTGGGAGAGCAACGTGACATCATGACTTTGCGTAAACATACACGCCACTTTCCTAAAGCCAAGTGGCGTGTTATCTGTACGCATTTTGAGCTATCCGCGTGTAGATCTACGCCGTATTGACAATGAGCACATACGTCATGGTAGCTTGCTGTCACGTGACGATTTGGGGAGGTGTCTGAGCCCGCCCATGGTTGGGTTTAGGAAAACGATAACGGGACAACAATGGCATGGTTGGGTTTAGGAAACGTGACACACGGGACACGATCCCCGGTCTCCTGGTTGAAAGTCCTGTGTTTGACCCATCCTCCCCCCCGACCAACCTCCTT